>NW_024704755.1:17735713-17801999 GCF_018977255.1 Callorhinchus milii | reverse complement strand
GGAATCTTTATTATCCATCCACACAGATTTTAACATTGATCCGAAGGACAGTGACAATGCAGCACTCCGTTCAGCACTGCACGCACAGTGTCAGCCTGGACTGTGAATTTGTCCTAACATGCTCAACTCATTTAGTCTGTGATAGTATGTGGTGGCTCAGTAACTGCAAGATCTGGACTTTATTTTTAATATCTCTTTGTTTTACACATTGTTATTATAATGTGATAATGATCTGTCATTATAAAATGGGGTAATGGTCATTACGATTTTGGAAAAATCAAATGGTACCGTTGTTGTTGGGGAAAGGACTTGTCATGTATAGCTGACCAAGTTATACCAATGCTCAGAAATATAGATTGAAGGAGAATTACTGCAAGGGCCCTGCATTGAGCAAAGGTCAGCATTGGAGCACAAGCATTGGTCACTCTGACTAGTCATGGAGTCCTGTAGCTCAGAGGTTAGAGTATTCGCCTCGCAAGCGAATGACCTGGGTTTGATTCCTGGCAGGAAGAAACGTTAGGCAAGTTTCTTTACTCCACACACGTCTGTTTACCTACCAGTAAGTAGAAACCCAGTTGTTAGTTGATTGTCGGATCGCTTTTCCAGTGGTAATGTTTGTGGGACACAACTGTGTGCAATTGGCTGTTGGTTTCGCCTACAAAATATACAGTCAATTCACTTTAACATATTCTGTGAAGTGCTTTGAAACGTCTCGAAGACGTGATAAGGTACAATATAAAATGCAAGGATTGTTAAGTTATGCTCCTATCACTGCCAAAATAAAGAACTTGCCTATTCTGTTCCATTAAATTATACCAACCCAATTTAGTTTTTAAAAAAAAAACTCTGAGTCAGAACATTGTGGGTTGAAACCCAAGTTGGGACTTTGAACTCACAGTCCAGTTTAACACTTTAATGTAGCGCTGGGAATGCTGGCATTATCAGAGGCGCCATCCTTCAGAGGAGACGTTAAATTGAAGCTCCGTTGGCTTGTTGAGGGGTAGGATAAAGATCGCATGGCACTATTTGTAAAGAGAAGGGAGTTTCTCACGATGTCCTGGAGAAAAATTCCCCCCCCACCCCAAAAAAAAAAATTGGTCATTCAGTTTAATGTTAGTTACTCAATGTTAGTCGAACATTGCTGTGTGCAAATTTGCTGCCGCAATCCCTACAAATACACAGTCACTAGAAATACTGTGAGGGTAGAGGGGTGGAGAGTTACGAGGACATGAATTGATTTGTCATTGAGTGTGAGCATCTTGAGATCAATCCGGGTGTCAGCGCCTTGGTACGTCCTTCTGATGTGAAAGGCGCTATACAAATGTAATCTTCTTGTTGTTCTGCAATAGAGAGCCAGTGGAGCCTGGGGTGAAATGGGTGTGGAGTTTGTTATGGGTGACGATACTGGTGAAGTTATGAATTAATTAGATTTTATGAGCTGGGGAGTTCAGTGATGCAAGTAGGAGATGGTGAAAGGGTTTCAACTGCATTGGGTCAAGTATGGTCGGAGGTAAGCAATGTCATAGAGGTGGAGGTAAGCGGTCCTGGTCGGATGTGGGTAGGAAGGATAACTGTTCATCGAGCCTGAGGGAGAGGCGGGTGAGAGGACATTGGCAGGAGCCAAGGAAGGTGGCTTCTGTCTTCTCCACCTTCAGCTGCAGAAAGTTAGCGCTTTTGCAGGCCTTGATGTCTGCCAAGCAGGTGGACAGAACATTGATGAACTGGTGGTTAGAGGAGGAAAAGTAGATTTGGGTGTCATCCATACTAGTGTGAAAGTTGACCCCATTGCAGGCTCGAAATAGGAAAGTGCAGCCCCACTGCGGTGAGGAGGATGGCATGATCACAGGAAGTGAAGAGGTCCAGGAGGCAGAGGGAGCTCTGGTCACAGAGAGAGAGGATATAATTCGTGACTCTGATGAGCGCTGTCTCAGTGCTGTGGGCAGGGTGGAACCCAGACTGGAGGGGCTCGAGTGGAGGGAGCTACATGAGCCAAAGTTAGTTGGCAAATAGGGAAGTAGATAGATATTTGGGGAGGACAAATTTGCAGGACTATGGGGAAAGAGCGGGAGAGTGGGATTAAATTGGATAGCTCTTTCAAAGAGCCGGCACGGACACAGTGGGCCAAACGGCCTCCTTTTGTGCTGTATAATTCTATGATTCTATGTCAGAAAATGGGGTGAGGCTAAGCTGATATTGTCTATTTTTGATATAGATAAAACTGTTAAATGTGTTCTCTCCAGACCTTCTGCTTTAGGTTAAGAAGTATTTGAATGTATGGAAAAGTTAAGTTGAAACGAACTGCTGGCTGCTATACCAGTTCTGGCATCAGTTTGAAGACAATGTCTTGTCAGCTTCTTTCAGGCATTAAAAGTTGCAGTTTGCCTGGGAGGCCAATGAGCTGTGCTGTGTGCATGGGGTTGAGAAGCACATAGGGAGATTCCCCCTTCCCAGACAGAGTCGAGCAGCCAGTGAATCGTGGCACCTGCTGTACCTCGTACAAATTGAACCCATTCTGCAGTCAGTGCAGTGTAAATGTGGTGTTAATAGAACTGGGGGAGAGCTTTGATCATTTTGCTTCCTTTTGTTTGCTTGTTATTTCCCTCCTTTTTTCCTGCAGCCCAGGCTATGGGATTTGCTATTGCCACGTTTTTGCTCAATGTCCAAGGGAGATAAAACAAGAAACACAAGTGATCATAGCAGGAGTGAAAAACACTAGTAAACCCAAACTTTAATAGGGCTCTGACACTAAACTATGCCTGCTGGTTTTACTCACTGAACAATAAGAAAACAGTGTATGATTCCCACCTCAGAATCGTGCAGCTTTGCCGGGAATTCCTGGCACATTCCGTAAAACTCCACTGAGAAGGTGGGAGGATAAGAGGCTGCAATGTGTCGGAGTTTCATCAAATGTGGGAACAGCAAGAGGTTGGAAACTTGCATGGGATTTATAATTTAAAAAATCCTTGCATTTGACATAGCACTTTTCACGTCTTCTAGACGTCTCAAAGCACTTCACAGAATATACTGTAAAGTGAATTGACTATATTTGTGGGTGAAACGTGGCAGCCAATTGCTCACAGCAGCGTCTCACAAACAGTCGTGGATTGAAATGACCAATTTTGTATTATTATTTTTTCTTGAGGGATTATTATCAGACGTGTGGAGTAAGGGAAGTTGCCCAAGGTTTCGCCCTGCCAGGAATGGAACCCAGGTCACTCGCTTGCGAGGCGAGTGCTCTAACCACTGAGCTACAGGACTCCACATTCTGGGATGCTTCTGGCTATAGTGGGGAAATGATCAGATCTGTACTCAGTGGTAACAATTGGCTGACTTGCATTGAGATTGCTTCAGTACTGATGGAGTGAAGAATCTGTGTCACTAGTAATAAAATAGATTTGATTTAAATCAATTTGACACATGCAGGATTGTAGGCATCTGACTCTGTACTGTAGGAGTGAGCGCCTGATTGGAGGCTCAGCCGCACTGGCTCCCTGGAAGTAGGGAGAGAAATATCAGTGTATCAGTGTACCTCCTCAAAACCTACCGCTCCACTCTAGCCTCGGCCAAGTCGTCCTTCTACTCCAGGCGAAGAACAACCCCAGGCTTCTGTTTTCTACCACATCCCGACTCCTCCGTCCCCCCCGCCACCCCGCGCAGGTCATCTCCTCCAACCTTCACTGCGAGGAGATGCTGGATTTCCTTGAATCCAAAATCAAGGGAATCCGCTCCACGGTCACTTCCCCTCCAATATCCACCCACCCCTTCCCTCCCACACTCCGACTCCTACCCATCCTCCCCTACACACCTTCGAACCCGTTTCCCCACCCTCTGTTACCAAACTCATCCTGTCCCTGAAACCCACCACCTGCTCCCTTGACCCCATCCCCACTCCACTCCTTATCTCTCAGCTCCACCTCTTTGCCCCACATATCACTGACATCATCAACCTGTCCCTCTCCTCTGGCTCTGTTCCCATTCCCCTCAAAACTGCCACCATCACTACTATACTGAAAAAACCCTCCCTTGATGCGTCGCAGCTATCAAGCTACCGGCCCATCGCCAACCTCCCCTTCCTGTCCAAGGTCCATGAAAGAGTTGTGGCCTCCCAGCTGCGCTCTTTCCTCTCCACCCATTCATTATTCAAACCCCTTCAGTCGGGTTTCCGTGCTGCCCATAGCACAGAAACCACCCTGGTCAAGGTCACCAATGATATCCTGACCATCTGTGACCAGGGCTCCCTCTGCCTCCTCGTCCTCCTCGACCTATCGGCCGCATTCGATACGGTCGACCAGGCTATCCTACTCCACCGCTTGTCCTCCCACCTCAACCTTCAAGGCCCTGTCCTTCAGTGGTTAATAATAATAATAATAATAATCCTTGCATTTGATATAGCGCTTTTCACGTCGGGAGGACGTCCCAAAGCGCTTCACAGAACACACCGTAAAGTGAATTGACTGTATATTTGTGGGCGAACGCGGCAGCCAATTGCGCACAGCAATGTCCCACAAACAGTCATGGATTGAAAATGACCAATTTATTATTGTTTTTGGTTTTGGAGGATTATTATTAGGCTCTGTGTGGAGTAAGGAAACTTGCCCAAGGTTTCGCCCTCTGCCTGGAATTGAACTCGGGTCTCTCGCTTGCAAAGCGAGTGCTCTAACCACTGAGCTACAGGACTCCACTGGTTTAGGTCGTACCTCTCCCACCGTCTTCACTTTGTTTCCACACACGGGTTTTCCTCCACCCCCCGCACTGTCTCGTGCGGTGTCCCTCAGGGCTCTGTCCGCGGTCCCCTCCTCTTCACCCTCTATATGCTCCCCCTGTGGTGACATCATCCGCAGACATGGGGTTCACTCCCACATGTATGCGGATGACACCCAACTCTACCTTTCCTCCTCTACCCTCAACTCCACGACCCCCGATGTCCTGACAGCTGTCTGTCCGACATCGAGTCCTGGACGAGAGACAACTTTCTTCAGCTCAACATGCGCAAAACTGAGGCCCTCCTGATTGGCTCACGTCACGCGGCTGAAACTCTGGTCCACGCCTTTGTCACCTCAAGGCCGGACTATGGGAACTCTCTCCTCGTCGGCCTTCCCGGCCCTCCCTCCACACTGCAGGTCATTCAGAACTCTGCAGCTCGTGTACTGTCCCGCATTTCCCCCCTTCTCGGGTCCCGACCCAACTGTCCAGTGCCTTGGGACGTCCTCCCGACGTGAAAGGCGCACTATAAATGGAATCTTGTTGTTGCTTAATCAGATAATTGTAGAGTATAACTGTAGCCTAAGGAGGTTATCCAGGAAAAAATGTGAGGTGGGCTCGTCCAGAAGGGAAATGGGGGGAAAATTAAAATCAGAATACAAGTCAGGAACTGAATTAATATAAATAGCTTATGTGAATTTTAGTATCAGGTCTCTGAGGGTCAATCACAGCCTTGTATGTTTGTCGGTCTGTTTTATTGTGTAAGTGGTGCTGGGTGCTGTTTATTTTCAAGTGTTCTATGTTAGTGGAGGTTGAGGTAGGTTATAGGGCAGTGCAGGTAATCACTCGAAGGTCTGGGGAATCACATGTGATGATACAGTTATATCAGGGATTGTTTTGATAATCAGCTATAACATAATGTGCTTAGACAGACCTTGAAGGTGTTCAAGATTGATGATACATTGATGATAGTTCAAGATTGATGTTTTCCACACTGGATTAAGAACCTTGGGCTTGTGGTGCGTATTTTCACAACAGTGCCTGACTCAGTATGAAAGTTGCACATTTTATTTTTTATAAATAGCAAAATACTGCAGATGCTGAAAATCAGAAATAAAAACAGAAGTCGCTGGGAACACTCAGCAGGTCAGGCAGCATCTATGGAGAGAAGAGATTTGAATGTAAGGATCCTTTGTGGGCGAACGCGGCAGCCAATTGCGCACAGCAATGTCCCACAAACAGTCGTAGATTGAAAATGACCAATTTAATTATTGTTTTTGGTTTTTTGGAGGGATTATTATTAGGCTCTGTGTGGAGTAAGGAAACTTGCCCAAGGTTTCGCCCTCTGCCTGGAATTGAACTCAGGTCTCTCACTTGCAAAGCGAGTGCTCTAACCACTGAGCTACAGGACTCCACAAAGCCTCCACATGCCATTACAGGACTCCACATGCCATTAGCTATTCAATTTACCTGGATCTGTTCATAAGTAAATAGACAATATAATGATAATAATCCTTGCATTTTGATAGAGCTCCTAATCATGTCTTCAAGACGTTTCAAAGAGCTTCACAGGATATACTGTTAAGTGTAGTGATTGTGTATTTTGTGGGCAGCCAATTGCACACAGCAGTGTTCCAACAAACAGTCCTGAATTGAGTGATCAAATTATTATTTTTTTTAAAAAGGATTATTACCCCCAGGAAAGCGATTCGCCAACCGACTAACAACCAGATTCCTACTTACTGATAGATAAACAGAGGCGTGTAAGGAGTAAGGAAACTTGCCTAACATTTCGCTCTGTCCGGGAACCGAACACAGGCCCTCTCGCTTGCGAGGCCAGCACGCTACCCACAATAGGCAGTCATAGCATACAGGGCACCACCTGGTAGAATGGGTGCTGTTGGAAATCATTTGTGGTTATTGCTTTTGGGTGAGAATGTATTTTACAATATCTTTGGGTAAGATTTGGGTATTTCTGAATAATCTGTAGCTTGTGGAGAGAAGAGTTGGGAAGTCCAGGAAGCAGGTAGTTGGTGTAGTCAAACCTGGACATGATGAAAGCGTGGATCAGGGTCTTGGCAGTCGTCTGCAGTGAGATGCAGTGACCGAGGCAGGCGATGTTGAGCAGGTGGGGAAAGGCGGAATTGGTCATAGCACGAATGTGGGATTTGAAGGATAGTTGAGAGTTGAAAAGGACATTGAAGTTTCATATTGGCTCTGTGAGGTGAAGAGTGCAGCCATGAATAGTAATAATGTCAGTGGCTGAGGTGAGGAGGCGCTGCCAGGAGCCAAGCAGCGGGGCCTCTGTCTTGCCAACATTGAGTTGGAGGAAGTTGACTCTCGTCCAGGACTTGATGTCAGACAGACAATTAGCCAGGACATCAACAGTCCTGGAGTTGAGAGTGAAGGCGGCGAGATAGAGTTGGGTGTCATCCGCATACGTAGAATCATACAGCACAGAAAGAGTCCATTCGGCCCATTGTGTCTACGCCGGCTCCGAAAAGAGCAACCCAACTTAATCCCACTGGCCCGCTTTCTCCCCATAGCCCTGCAATCCTGTCCTCCCCAAATACCCATCTACTTCGCTCTTAAAAGTTGTTATTGAATCACCTTCCACTACTCTTTCAGGTAATGCATTCTAGATCTGACGACTCACTAGGTGAAAAAAAAATTCCTAACCTGCCCTCTGTTTCTTTTAACTATCTTAAATCAGTGTCCTCGGGTTACTGACCCACCCGCCAGTGGAAACAGTTTTTCCCGGTTCAACCTATCAAATCCTCTCATGATCTTGAAAACTTCTATTAAATCCCCTCTTAATCTTCTCTGCTCCAGGGAGAATAATCCTAGTTTCGCTAACCTCTTCTCATCACTAAGGTCCTTCATTCCTGGTACCATCCTGGGAAACCTCCTTTGCGCCCTCTCCAATGCCCCAACATCTTTCCTAAAGTGCGGTGCCCAGAACTGAGTCTCCAACTGAGGCCTAACAGCATTTTATAAATACTCAACACAACCTCCTGACTATTGAATTCTATGCCCCTATTTATAAAACCTAGTATCCCGTTTGCTTTTTNAACAGCTTTGTCTTCCTGTCCTGCCACCTTCAGAGATTTGCTTATGTGGACCCCCAGATCTCTCTGTTCATTTGCCCCCTTTAAGATTGTCCCATCAGCTTATATTGCCTCTCCTCATTCTTCCTCCCAAAATGCAGCACTTCACATTTCTCCACATTAAACCTCATCTGCCACGTTTCTGCCCATTTTACCAGTCTGTCTAAGTCCTCTTGGAGTCTGGTGCTGTCCTCCTCACCATTAACTGCTTTTCCTAGCTTAGTATCACCTGCACATTTGGAAACTGCTCCCTATATCCAGGTCCAGATCATTATATAGATCAGAAAGAGCAGTGGTCCCAATACCGACCCCTGAGGGACACCACACACCCCTCCCTCCAGTCAGAAAAGCAACCGTTTACTACCACTCTCTGCTTTCTGTCTCCTCGCCAGTTCTGGATCCATGTTGCCACAGTCCCTTTAATACCGTGGGCTTCTATTTTGTTTATAAGTCTCTTATGTGGCACTTTGTCAAATGCCTTTTGAAAATCTAAATAAACTACATCTATTGCACTACCTTCATCCACCCTCTCAGTCACTTCATCAAAAAACTCTTATCAGGTTTGTCAGACACGATCTGCCTTTAACAAATCCATGTTGACTGTCCTTTATTAAACCATATTTTTCTAAGTGAGAATTTATTTTGTCCCGAATTATAGTCTCCAGAAGTTTCCCTACTACTGCTGTTAGGCTGATTGGCTGTAGTTCTCAGGTTTATCATTCTGCCCCTTTTTGTACAGGGGAGTAACATTTGCAGCCCTCTGGCACCACTCGTGTCCGAACATGATTGAAAGATTGTGGCCAGAGCCTCCACTATTTCCACCCTTGCTTCTCTCAATAACCTAGGATGCATCTCGTCCGGACCGGGTGACTTATCGATGTTGAACACCGACAGCCTTTTTAGTACCTCCTCACTGTTGATTTTTACCATATCCAATTTCTGTTCACACCCCTGTGATATTGTGGCATTGGTTGTATCATCTTCTTTTGTGAAGACAGTTGCAAAGTACTTGTTTAGTACGTGAGCCTCTACCTCAACAAGAAGATTTCCAGTTGTGTCCCTAATTAGACCCACCCTACTTTTGACTAACCTTTTACTCTTGATATGCTTATAAAATACCTCAGGGTTCCCTTTTATGTTTCCTGCTAATCTTTTCTCGTATAATCTCTTTGCCCCTCTTTTTCCCTTTTCACTTCTCTGTACTTCCTATATTTTGTTTGATTATCCTGTGTGTTCTGGACCTGAAATTTGCCATTAGCCTCCTTTTTCTGTTTTATTTTAATCCCAATTTCCTTAGTCATCCAGGGAGGTTTGACTGTCCTGCCTTTCCCATTTGTGGGAATGTATTTGTTCTGTCCCCGAACTATCTCCTCCTTGAAGGTTTCCCATTATTCGTTTGCTGTCTTACCTGCCAATCTTTCTTTCTAATCTATCTTGGCCAGGTCCCTTTTTAGCTCACTGAACTTAGCCTGCTAAGCCAGTTGAGGGTCTTTACCTTTGATTGATCATTGTCCTTTTCCATAACTATTCTAAACCATATGGCAGGTGGACAGAATGTCATTTGTCGCTTTGACCAGTGCTGTCTCTGTGCTGTGAGTAGCACGAAACCCTGAACCAATTGAGCTCAACAGTGTCCCACATACAGCTGTGGATTTGTATCCAATGAGCTCAGAGAAGCATGGTCTGAAGTGAAGATCATCGTTACCCTGGAACAGTATTGTAATAACATGCACTGTGTTGGCGCAATCCCAGATTCTGGGTGTTGCTGTTGCCAAAATGTATTTGCCGTGTATCTGGTAACAATCTTTTCCATTGTTTCAGGACCCTGTGAGCTTCCAAAATGAATTCCACTCTAACAGGCAGACAGATCCGGCAGCAGTTCATTGATTTCTTCAAAAGACACAATCATGAGTATGTGCATTCCTCAGCTACCATTCCCCTCGATGACCCCACGCTTCTCTTTGCCAATGCTGGCATGAATCAGGTAGGTTAAAAGTTATAATAATCTTTGTATTTGATACAGTATCTTATCGTCTTTGAAACATCTCAAAGCGCTTCACAGAATATACAGTGTAGTGACTGTGTATTTTGTGGGGGAAACACGGCAGGCAATTGCGCACAGAAAGTTGTTATCTTTCAGCACGAGTCCTGGTTCAGTCCATAGTGTTCCCAAGGCATTAGGGTTAAATGTCTCTAAAAATCAATTATTTTCCCATTTTATTGCAAACTATTACTGAATTGCATTCACTTAATCCAAGATCTTCTCCAGTGAGTAGTGAGATTTTGAACCAAAATAAAATAGTCATCTGAATCACAGTTTAACTTCAGCCCATCATAAGAGATTAAAATTGCTGGCATCTTTGTGTATTATGGCAATAAATGGGCTGCCTTGACACAACCCCGTTTCCTCTCGGAGCTTGCTACGTTTTATGGTTTTCAGACTCAAACTAGTGGTTGTATATTCCCTGTTTTAAATTAATATTGAGAAAAACATGTGGGGAAGATTGGCTATCTGTGATCCTGCAGTTATGAATCTGGTATATAATGATAATTTTTACTGCTGCAGGAAATTCACTATGTCTGAAGTCAGTTGTGTGAACTATCAAATAAATACATAATAGCAGAAGACGTGGGTCTCTGCTCATACCGCACTATAACTGCTTGGAAGCGCATGAGCAACATTAGGTGATGGGTTCTTTATCCTTCCCTGTGGGAAAGCACATATCTCAGCGATCTGCCAGGCCAGGGTCGTGTGGTTTAGTTTGAGGTGGGAGTCCTTATTGATATTTCTGCAGTCTTTACAATGTCTCTTAATTGTGGTGTCCGGGAATAATGGAATCATAACCTCATATTTAAATTGAAATGGTTAATAATGAAACTTAATTCAAGGTCTAATTGGTTTTGTGATGGTTGCCATCCCACAAATAAGTATAGGATTAATAATTACAACAGCATTCGCATGGCAAGGTGCCAATCAAATTGTCTTGGTTGTTACCTTTTTAAGGACTGCAGTGATATTTCAGCAGAATGCTCCTCTTTCTATCACACTATACTAAACAATAATGAACCTTGTATTTAATATAGCACCTTATCACATCAAACCTTTTCAAAGCACTTCAGTTTTCTGTGAAATTAGTTACTGTATCTTGAGGCGGATGAAGCAGCCAATTTGTCCCCAGGAATTTCCATGAAAAAGCCAGGAAATGAATGACTCTCTGGGGCACTTTGGACACTTCCCCGCGTGAGGTGCACTGTATAAATGCAAGTTGTTGTTGTTAACCAATTTAACTGGAAGATTGTTGACCAAGAAGAAACTCAATTTCTTTCCAAATAATATTGTACGTTGTCTTTTAAGAACTGTAGAAAACTGGCTTTAGAGTTGAGACTGAATTCAACAAATTGTCAAATTCTTTGTACTCTGAAATACTTAAAAACTAGAGTGAATCCAGACCCTGTTGGAATTTCTGCCCTCAAATGTACACATTCAAGTAAACTGTCTGTTTCAAAAGTATATATTGTATACATGGTATCATTGCTTACTTTATTTTTACAGTTCAAACCCATTTTTCTGAACACAATTGACCCATCCCATCCCATGGCAAAGTTAACAAGAGCAGCAAATACCCAGAAATGTATCCGCGCTGGAGGTAAACACAATGACCTGGATGACGTGGGGAAGGATGTTTACCACCACACCTTCTTCGAGATGTTGGGTTCTTGGTCCTTTGGCGATTACTTCAAGGTAGAAATAATTAGATATAGACCTGCTGTGGTTAATGAATGAAGCATAAGTGATAGAAATTAACAAAAACTGGAGGCTATAAATCTCTCTTGTTTCATACAGTCATAGATTTTCATTTTAGTTTCACGATGCAGCTTGTGGGATGGGAGTTCCGAGAACATTAAATATGCGTTTCAGGCCATTGACATCAGCACATTGTGTAATGTTGAAACAATCTAAATAATTCAGATACTAACTATTGAAAGGCACTCACACACAAGCCTCTGCTGGAGTAGTGCTGTGAGGCAGTAGCTTTTGTATCTACCAAGAAAATGCTCGAGAACGCAACTGGATCTGTCCATTCATGAACTCTTGCGGACTCACTGTGACAGAAGATACTCTGCCATCTCCACCCCACACTCTCTTTTAGGAAATTGAAGCTAGAAAAAACCATTGTGCACTTTTCAGTAAAAATAAATATTCCCCACAAAAAAAGTCTTTCCTCAAATTGGGACATTTGTGTTCAGAGTGTCTCTGAGTTCTCTGATTGAAGTAGTGGCTCAGAGTTTAGTGATGTGCCTAACCTGTGTCCACCGCCAGATCTGGTTGAACTGGACTGAAACATATCGCATTCTCCCCACCTCAACAAAATCATCCTTCTACTGCACGGTTATCCTGGAGGTCAAGAATATTCCTACTTTGCTCATATTTCCCCTCCCCCTTCCTGTCCCACCCACACCTCGGGTGCCAAGCCAGGACTGTTGAGTGCCTTGGGATGTGCTGCCAATGTGAAAGGCATTATTTAAATGTAAATTCATGTTGTATTTAATATGTGCTGGAGTTAGAAGGCTCTCATGTTTATTTTTGTGTATAGCATCTGGCTTGTGAGATGGCCTTCGAGCTGCTAACGAAGGAGTTCGGGATTCCTATCGAGAGGCTATATGTGACCTATTTTGGAGGAGATGAAAAGGCAGAACTGGAGCCAGATCTTGAATGCAAGCAGATCTGGGTAAATCTTGGGTAAGAACTTGTTCAAATGAAGGTTGATATTCTTTTTCTTTAGAATCCTTCGTTTCATCCACAAAATATTCAGTCACTTTACTGTATATTCTGTGAAGCGCTTTGAGAAGTCTTGAAGATGTGATAAGGCGCTGTATCAAATACAAGAATTATTATTATTATAACATGCTGCCTGAATAATGTTTCTCAAACAACCATGAAGTGATTGACCAATTTTATTTAGGGTATTCTTGGCCAGAACATTGAGAGGGACTCCTCTTTTCGGAACTCATTTTTTTAAGCAATGATCTGCCATTTGGCTACTCAATATCTAAATTATTGTGGTAGGTTTTGAATCATTAATGTCTCATTCTTCCTGAAGTGAGAATTTTGAATCATTTGTGAAGATTTTAGGCAGTAAAAAGCCAATTGCTTTTCAAAATGACAAGTTTATTGACATGATTGTAACATAGTATATTGTAAACTATAAACAGTGACCCCCTAGAGTTAGCTACTAGCGAGGGCTGTGTTCACGAAGACACGTGTTAATGTAATCTGCACCTTTCTGTTCAGAATGGCAGAGGAGCGCGTTCTTCCAGGAAGCATGAAGGATAATTTCTGGGAAATGGGAGACACTGGACCTTGTGGGCCCTGCAGTGAAATGCATTTTGATCGCATTGGAGGACGTGATGCTGCACATCTGGTCAATATGGATGATCCAAATGTTTTAGAGATCTGGAACCTTGTGTTCATCCAGTTTAACAGGTAATGTGCACCATTCAATCTGTACAATATTACACTGTATTCCTGTTCTACCTGGGGCTCACAACGGAGCTAGATAAATGAACTTACTCAGTGTGACAACACGACTCAAAGCACTTCACTGTCACTCCTATAAGTTTGTTGGTGTTTGGTGCTGCTGATTAGTACCACAAATTACTTCCTGTTCCATCAGAGCCTTTTATTTCCTAGGGCAAACAGCACGTTTACTATTAGATCTGAATTTTCCTTCACTGAACCTGGACAAAGGACTTGCCCAACTGCGCAGTGACAGCTGATTCAGTCCCTCTTTCTGCAGGTTCAGCACGAGGCTAACGTAAATGCTGTAACAACGTAATGCAATCGTCTGACACTCCCATCCTATCTCCTTATCAGCTGAATATTGAGGAGTCTCCTGCTATTACTTTCAGCATGAGTGTGCCGTTGCAGTGTAGTGACTATCACTATGAGTGTGCCGTTACAGTGTAGTGACTATCACTATGAGTGTGCCGTTACAGTGTAGTGACTATCACTATGAGTGTGCCGTTACAGTGTAGTGACTATCACTCTGAGTGTGCGGTTACAGTAATAATAATAATAATAATCCTTGCATTTGATATAGCGCTTTTCACGTCTGGAGGACGTCCCAAAGCGCTTCACAGAACACACTGTAAAGTGAATTGACTATATTTGTGGGCGAACGCGGCAGCCAATTGCGCACAGCAATGTCCCACAAACAGTCGTAGATTGAAAATGACCAATTTATTATTGTTTTTGGTTTTGGAGGGATTATTATTAGGCTCTGTGTGGAGTAAGGAAACTTGCCCAAGGTTTCGCCCTCTGCCTGGAATTGAACTCAGGTCTCTCACTTGCAAAGCGAGTGCTCTAACCACTGAGCTACAGGACTCCACAGTGTAGTGACTTTCCTGTTGCTTGTATAATACTAATGTTATTCTTGTGTTTGGTTATTCGTGCTTTTCCCAAATTAACATTTTTTATATGAAAGTCAGAGAAGTGTAACAAAATGTTGATGTTTAAACCTAACTTTAAACCTTGTTTCCTCTCCCTTCTCAGAGAAACTGACGGTAGCCTGAAACCTCTGGCTAAGAAGAGCATTGATACTGGATTGGGTCTGGAGCGACTGGTTTCAGTCCTACAGGGAAAGATGTCCAACTATGACACTGACCTCTTTGTTCCTTACTTTGAAGCCATTCAGAAAGTAAGTATCTAAATATGTATTTGTTGTCCTTTCTTCCATCTCATTTGTCTATCTGTATGGCTGTGTGTTTCTCTCTGCGCGCACACGCAAACATTCCACTTTGCTAAGAATATGGGTCGTAAATCCTATGGGAAGATATTTTTCCTCTAAGCTGAGACAATTTCAACATTTAGTGTGTGACTGTGAGGTAAAAGCCTTACAATTAGCATAAGCCACTGGAGGTCAGGAAAATTAGCCAAATGTTAATGAGATGCCAAAGATCTCCTGCACCTTGACTTTATTATCTCTGAACACAAGTCAGTGTTTACAGATCTAACCTTAGGAAGAACCATCAATGAACTAAAGAATATATTGAGCTTTCATTGAGTGGAATTTATAGATTTAAAGCAATATCTGCCATTTATAGCCTTGGAGACATTCATTTCAGTGATGTATGTGTGTACTGTCCTCGGGTGACACTGTAGCAGACAGGACACCCCACTCACTAACAGTAAGTTCTGCACAGTCCTGGGAGTCCTGCCATTTGAGAGCCATTGTTATATGCTGTCTCCGAGTAGTTGGACAAACCTTTGAAATAACTTGTCTAATTCTAGCGAACTGGGTCTAGACCATACACTGGAAAGGTGGGAGCTGAGGATGTGGATGGGATAGACATGGCGTATCGAGTGCTGGCAGATCATGCCAGAACAATAACGATTGCCTTGGCTGATGGAGGGCGGCCTGACAACACCGGTCGAGGGTAAGATGGAAAAGCTGGAGACATTGCGGGGATTTGTCTGTCATCGGTGTATCAGTTGTAATCAGTTGGTTTGATACCAATGCTGCTGTTTCCATTTGCTGCTACAGTGTGCAACACCCGACTTCAAAATTGTCAGAAAGTTATTAAATTCCCAGCTCTCGCTCAGATCTACTATTCTGATAAAGGAGAGTGTCAGCAGAGAACAGAAAATAATAACACTTGTATTTGCTATAACTCTGACAAGTAACATTGATAGCATCTGAATGCTCCTACAATGTTTTTGTGAGGTGGTGTAATTATTTGTAGGCAAACCCAGTAGCCAATTTGAACACAATAATGCCCCATTAAAGGCCATGAAGTCAATGACCAATTTATCCAGAAGATTGTTGGCCAGGACATTTGGAAATATTTCCTTCTTATTAGATTTCTTTTTAAAATGTGTATCCTATTATTTTCTGATTTTCTGTTAGTATATAATTAGTATATGTCTCTGGTCTGGCCCCTCATTCAAGGGTGTGGGTCTAGGGCAGGGGTTGGCAAAATATGTGGCCCACCAGATTCTATCCAGCCAGTCACTGTGTCTCGCAATAGAAAAAATTATGGTTCGTTCAGTCCCAGAAAGTTCCACAAATTTCGCATTTGAATCTGACTGGGAACATCAGCCAATCACACGACTTAGTTGTGCACAGCTCCCTTAAGTGTTGAATCAGGCTGACATCAGAAATGTACGGATCGGCAAATTTTCAAACGTGCGCTCGGCAACCGCGGCAATACTTTTCACTGAAGAGGACGTTAATTCAAAATGAGTTTATCAAAGAAGTGGAAAGTGGCGCTGAAGGCCGAATGTTCAACCAAGTTCAGTGTGGGTGGAAAAGTTGTGTGCTTAATTTGCAAACATTTGCTCTCCATTTTGAGAGCAAACATGCTTGCAAATATAAGAATGTTTCTGGAAAGCTGATGAAAGAAAGCTGATGAGATGGTTGTTCGAATGCAAAAAGAGCAAAGCATTTTCACAAAACAATTTACGTCCCAGGATGAGATTACACAAGTGAGTTACGTGATTGCACACAAAATCGCCAAGAACAACAAACCATTCTCTGAAGGAGAATTTATAAAGGAATGTATGTTTGACTCTGCCTCGATTTTATGCCCGGACAAGGAAAAACAGTTCGAAAACATTAGCTTGACAAGGCGAACTATTGTGAGACGTGTTGAGGATATTAAAGTAAGCAATTTTGCATGTTTTTCACTGGCACCCGATGAGAGTTGTGATGTCAAAGATATAACCCAGTTGAGAATTTTTATTCGAGGTATCACCAAACATTTTGAGCTCACAGAAGAATTGGCATCAATGCAGTTAATGAAACATACGACAACTGGAGAAGACTTTTTGGAGGCAGTGAATAAATTTATCTTAAAATTAGGAGTGGAGTGGAAAATATTGGTGAATGTAACCACCGATGGAAGCCCAAATCTGACAGTCAAAAATTATGGGTTCCTGAAAAGAATTCAAGATCAAGTCAAAGAAACAAATCCAGAACAGAGTATTGTTTTTCTACACTGCGTTATCCACCAAGAGGTCCTCTGTAGGAATGTTCTAAAACTAAGCCAGGCCGTGGACACAGTTACGAAAGTGGTCAACTACATTCGTGCAAGAGGATTAAACCACAGGTAATTCGTAACTCTGCTTGAGGAATTGGAATCCGAGCACACGGATGTTCTGTATCACAAGAATATAAGATGGCTTAGTTTAGGAAAGGTCTTGAAGAGAGTGCGGGAACTGAGAGCAGAGATTGATTTATTTTTGGACATGAAACAAAAAGATTTGTATTTCCCACAGCTGAATGATGCAAATTGGCTCTGATTTTTGCATTGCCGTTGATATCATGGGCCACATGAATGAACTGAATTCAAAACTGCAACAGAAAGGGGCCTTTGTGCACGATTTGTATCGCAGTGTCAAGTCATTTATGACAAAATTATTTCTTTTATAGCGTCAGATAGGAAACAGGCTGTTCGCCCACTTTACAATTTTGAGGCAGATTACTGTTTGCGATCAAATCCTTAAAAAGTATACTTCGTCACTACTTGACTTGCATGCCGAATTTTCTCACAGATTTCAATTTGATCAAAAATGACCTGCCTTTGGTCTCTTCACCTTTCTCATTTGATGTTGACAAAGCCCCATTTGACCTCCAACTCGAGCTTATTGACCTGCAATGTGATCCGTTGCTTGCGGAGCAATTCAAATCAGTGCCGCTTCCCAGTTTTACGCTTCTCTTAATGAATATACCTTTCCAAATATAAAGGCTCATGCCCGGAGGATGTTTGTGCTGTTTAGATCAACATACATATGCGAGAAGACATTTTCTATGATGAAATTCAATGAATCAAACATAGAGCTATGATGAACGATGACCCCCTTGCAGCAGTATTTTGCATTGCAACAACGGAGACGATGCCTGACTTCAATTGTCTGGTTAACGCACATCAGCGCTTTCATTCTTCCCGTTGAGTGAGCTTCTCACATTCACATCAATATGTGAAATGAATAAATATCGAATAAATGTCTGCTCAATGAGTTGTTTTTATTTAACCCAATTTTAATGAATGTCAATTATATAGACTTTATTTTATGCATAGATAAGTGTAAGACTTGATTTTGAGCTATTATTAAGCATTTAAGTGTGTGTCCCGCGAAGCTAACCAAAACTCGTGAAGTGACCCACCAGCCAAAATAATTGCCCACCCCTGGTCTTGGTTTCCTTCCAGTGATTGCTCATGTATGAGCCTCACAAGGCTCACTGCACCACAGGGAATTAGATGAGCCATTAGCTTGTCTGGAACTACACGTTTGAGTCATAGAATCTTACAGCACAGAAGGCCCATCATACTTGTGTGTGCAAATTGGCTACTGGGTTTTCCTACAAATACAGTTACTACACCTTTACAAAATATTGCTTTTATACTGGAGATAAAAAAAAAGCTGCTTACTTGGGCAGCACAACTCCCGTTGTGTACTGCCTGAACTCCTGCGGGGTCAATGGCTCTTCTCAGTATAACTAAAATATTTTCTCTTTAATGCACAGCTATGTGTTGAGAAGAATTTTGCGACGAGCAGTGCGATATTCCCACGAGAAGCTGAATGCACAGAAAGGATTCTTCGCTTCCCTTGTTGATGTGGTGGTGGACTCACTGGTAGGAACTCTGTACCTACTCACACTCATTCTCAGTGCAGATTGCTGGGATAGAGTAAGTTCTTCATACTGAGATTTATCGTATAGGCAGTCATCTGACTTCACTGAGGAAGGAAGAAACTTTCATTTGCGCTGCATCCTTGCATTTGATATAACATCTTATCTTGTTGTCAAAATGTCTCAAAGCACTTTTACAATGTTTACTGCAAAGTGACTGTATGGTGGACTCCGGATAACTCGTCTCTGCAAGGGAAAAGAGCTCGGTGACAAATTATCTAGAGTGGTGAGTTAGGCATAGGTCCTCCCGAGCCACAAGATGGCACTGTCACTGGTACAGGTACTCGGCATGCATGCTCCAATGCATTGCAGTCTATTGGAGTGCCCCCCCGCCACCTCCGTCGTATCCTGTCAAAGGGCGGGAGGCTGGGGCAGGCCAGAGCCCGGCCCTCCAGTAGACCAGAAGCCTCAGTGATGCATCTGAGTGTGCATGTCTACCCTCCGGTGAGCGCTCGAGCAGTGACAGGATAGGGCGGGAGGCCTCTGTGGTGCCAAATACCATCTTATAGAACACTGTTATCCGATTGAATCTCACATTGTAAGTACTTAGAATAATTTTTAGAATATGACAGTTATGTGTTAATTGAGTGACAAGTAAAGTGAAGTCACTTACTAACGTTTCGGAGGGGAAGTGGCCTGGGTATTGATAACATGGTGACTTACGTGATTGTGACAGAATCTTGTTATCAGGAGTTTACTGTATAGTCAAATACAACAGCAATTTTTTTTTTTATTTGTGGGATTGCAAGCGAGAAACCTGGGTTCAATTCCTGGCAGAGTGAAACCTTGGGCAAGTTTCCTTACTCCACACACCTGATAATAGTCCCTCAAGAAGAAACAATAATAAATTGGTCACTTCAATTCACGACTGTTTGTGGGAGACTGTGCACAATTGGCTGCCACATTTCGCCCACAAAATATACAGTCAATTCACTTTACAGTATATTCTGTGAGACGTCTCAAAGACATGATAAGATGCTATATCAAATGCAAGGATTATTATTATTGTTGGTGAGAGCATGGGGAGAAACTCCCTTATCTTTTCCAATATTGCCGTGAGATTTTTAACATTCATGTGAACAGGTAGACAGGAACTTGATTTAACATATCGTCTGAAGCACGGCACCTCTGACAATGCAGCACGGTCCCAGCACTACATTACAGTTAGGCTCAGATTCACAACTTGGGACTTGAACCCACAACGCTCTGACTCAGACATGGCAGTGTTACCAGCTGAGCCAGGCTACCAGATAGAAAGGCGATGAGCAGAGGCTGAACATGACACCACAGGGCAGAGAGCTTAGAAAGTGTAATGCTGATGAATGTATCTAAAACAGCTCACCCCCTTTGATGAAGGGGAGGGGGAAAGAAGACAACTTGCATCATTTTTGAGTGCATTATAAACACCTTTTTTTTAGAAAAACAAGTTGATGGCCAACAAACAATAAAGTATTTGTGTAAACTGAGTTATTTTGAGGGACCACTTCATCTTTGGATTGCTAAGCGCTCCGAGACACCCTCCGGGGTGAAAGGATGATATATAAATGTAAGTCATTATTGAGTGAGGCAGCTGCCTGCAGCAAGCACAACAAGCATCTGCTTTAAGACAATTCTGGGTTGCAATTGTTGCAGATCCGCAATGGGCTAATCACTTCTTCTGATTCTCCAGGGAGATGCATTCCCAGAGCTGAAGAAAGATCCTGATATGGTGAAGGACATTGTCAATGAAGAGGAAGAACAGTTCTTGAAAACACTGAGCAGAGGACGGCGTATTCTGGAAAGAAAGATTCATAGTCTGACAGACGGGCAAACCATTCCAGGTCTGTGACAGAACCATAGCAACAGGTGTATAATGGAACACATCACATGTCATATAGCCACATAGAATCATAGAATTAATTATACAGCACAGAAGGAGCTATTTGGCCCATTGTGTCTATGCCGGCTCTTTGAAACGAGCTTCCAAATCAACCCTGCTCTCTCCCGATAGCCCTGATCAACCCCATACCCCCGCTCTCTCCCGATAGCCCTGATCAACCCCATACCCCCGCTCTCTCCCGATAGCCCTGATCAACCCCATACCCCCGCTCTCTCCCGATAGCCCTGATCAACCCCATACCCCCGCTCTCTCCCGATAGCCCTGATCAACCCCATACCCCGCTCTCTCCCGATAGCCCTGATCAACCCCATACCCCCGCTCTCTCCCGATAGCCCTGATCAACCCCATACCCCCGCTCTCTCCCGATAGCCCTGATCAACCCCATACCCCCGCTCTCTCCCCATAGCCCTGATCAACCCCATACCCCCGCTCTCTCCCCATAGCCCTGATCAACCCCATACCCCCGCTCTCTCCCATAGCCCTGATCAACCCCATACCCCCGCTCTCTCCCCATAGCCCTGATCAACCCCATACCCCCGCTCTCTCCCCATAGCCCTGATCAACCCCATACCCCCGCTCTCTCCCCATAGCCCTGATCAACCCCATCCCCGCTCTCTCCCCATAGCCCTGATCAACCCCATACCCCCGCTCTCTCCCGATAGCCCTGATCAACCCCATACCCCCGCTCTCTCCCGATAGCCCTGATCAACCCCATACCCCCGCTCTCTCCCCATAGCCCTGATCAACCCCATACCCCCGCTCTCTCCCCATAGCCCTGATCAACCCCATACCCCCGCTCTCTCCCCATAGCCCTGATCAACCCCATACCCCCGCTCTCTCCCCATAGCCCTGATCAACCCCATACCCCCGCTCTCTCCCGATAGCCCTGATCAACCCGATACCCCTGCTCTCTCCCGATAGCCCTGATCAACCCGATACCCCCGCTCTCTCCCGATAGCCCTGATCAACCCCATACCCCCGCTCTCTCCCGATAGCCCTGATCAACCCCATACCCCCGCTCTCTCCCCATAGCCCTGATCAACCCCATACCCCCGCTCTCTCCCCATAGCCCTGATCAACCCCATACCCCCGCTCTCTCCCGATAGCCCTGATCAACCCCATACCCCCGCTCTCTCCCCATAGCCCTGATCAACCCCATACCCCCGCTCTCTCCCCATAGCCCTGATCAACCCCATACCCCCGCTCTCTCCCGATAGCCCTGATCAACCCGATACCCCCGCTCTCTCCCGATAGCCCTGATCAACCCTATACCCCCGCTCTCTCCCGATAGCCCTGATCAACCCCATACCCCCGCTCTCTCCCCATAGCCCTGATCAACCCCATACCCCCGCTCTCTCCCCATAGCCCTGATCAACCCCATACCCCCGCTCTCTCCCGATAGCCCTGATCAACCCCATACCCCCGCTCTCTCCCCATAGCCCTGATCAACCCCACTCCCTCGCTCTCTCCCCATAGCCCTGATCAACCCCATACCCCCGCTCTCTCCCCATAGCCCTGATCAACCCCATACCCCCGCTCTCTCCCCATAGCCCTGATCAACCCCATACCCCCGCTCTCTCCCGATAGCCCTGATCAACGCCATACCCCCGCTCTCTCCCGATAGCCCTGATCAACGCCATACCCCCGCTGTCTCCCGATAGCCCTGATCAACCCCATAACCCCGCTCTCTCCCCATAGCCCTGATCAACCCCACTCCCCCGCTCTCTCCCCATAGCCCTGATCAACCCCGCTCCCCCGCTCTCTCCCCATAGCCCTGATCAACCCCGCTCCCCCGCTCTCTCCCCATAGCCCTGATCAACCCCGCTCCCCCGCTCTCTCCCCATAGCCCTGATCAACCCCACTCCCCCGCTCTCTCCCCATAGCCCTGATCAACCCCACTCCCCCGCTCTCTCCCCATAGCCCTGATCAACCCCGCTCCCCCGCTCTCTCCCCATAGCCCTGATCAACCCCACTCCCCCGCTCTCTCCCCATAGCCCTGATCAACCCCGCTCCCCCGCTCTCTCCCCATAGCCCTGATCAACCCCACTCCCCCGCTCTCTCCCCATAGCCCTGATCAACCCCACTCCCCCGCTCTCTCCCCATAGCCCTGATCAACCCCACTCCCCCGCTCTCTCCCCATAGCCCTGATCAACCCCACTCCCCCGCTCTCTCCCCATAGCCCTGATCAACCCCACTCCCCCGCTCTCTCCCCATAGCCCTGATCAACCCCACTCCCCCGCTCTCTCCCCATAGCCCTGATCAACCCCACTCCCCCGCGCTCTCCCCATAGCCCTGATCAACCCCACTCCCCCGCTCTCTCCCCATAGCTCTGCAAACTTGTCGTCCCCAAATAATTATCTACTTCGCTCTTAAAAGCTGTTATCAAATCGGCTTCCACCAGCCTTTCAGGCAATGCATTCCAAATCCCAACAACTCTCTGTGTGAAAACATTTCTCCTCCCCTCCCCTCTGTTTCTTTTAACAACTATTTTAAATCGGTGTCCTCGGGTTACCGACCCACCCGCCATTGGGAATAGTTTCTCCTTGTTCACCCTATTGAATCTCCTCATCATTTTGAAAACTTCTATTAAGTCTCCTCTTAACCTAATCCCAGCTTCTCTCGCCTCTCCTGATATCTGAAGTCCCTCATTCCTGGTACCATCCTGGTCAATCTCCTTTGCACCCTCTCCAATGCCTTGACATCCTTCCTAAAGTGTGGGGCCCAGAACTGAACACAGTCTCTCGCTGAGGCCTAACCAGTGTTTTATATAAAGGTTCATCATAACTTCCTGACTTGTGTACTCTATGCCCCTATTTATAAAGCCCAGTATCCCATATGCTTTTTTAACAGCTGTATCTGCCTGTGCTGCCACCTTCAGAGATTTACTGATATGAACCCCAGGTCTCTCTGTCCCTTCACCCCCTTTACGATTGTACCATCAGCTTATATTGCCTCTCCTCATTCTTCCTCACAAAATGCATCACTTTGCATTTCTCCACATTAAACTTCATCTGCCACGTGTCTGCCCATGTTACCAGTCTGTCTATGTCCTCTTGCAGTTTGCTACTATCCTCCTCACTGTTTACTACTCTTCCTATCTTAGTATCATCTGCAAACTTGGAAATTGTACTCCCTATACCCAAGCCCAGGTCATTTATATAGATCAAAAAGAGCGATGGTACCAATACCGAACCCTGGGGGACACCACTGCACACTTCTCCAGTTAGCAAAAATGTCCACCAGAAAAATGACTGTTCAGCTGGGCATTAAAGTTCTTCTGGTGTTCTGACCAAAAAACGCCCAGCTAAATTGATCATTCAGGATTGTGGGTGGGACCTTACAATGTACAAATTGGCTGCCATGTTTGCCTACAAATATAGGCATTCCACTTGATGCGATTATCTTACCTCCGGGTAAAAAGACAATGTGGCATTACTTTAATTTTAATTATATGATATAATGACAAACCTAGGCTCTGAAAAAGTGAACGTTTTATGTACAATCCAGGGAGATATATACATTATGTATATATATCATATGTATATAATATATATATCATAGGTATATAATATACATATCACATGTATATAATATATATATTCTATGTATATAATATATATTCTATGTATATAATATATATGTAAAACCGAAGGTGGAGTTCTGTAGCTCAGTGGTAAGAGCACTCGCCTCACAAGCAAGAGACCTGGGTTCGATTCCCGACAGGGCAAAACCTTGGGCAAGTTTCCTTACTCCACACGCCTGATAATAATCCCTCAAGGAAATAAAGAAAATAACAATTTAGTCACTCAATCCATGACTGTTTGTGGGACACTTCTGTGCGCAATTGGCTGCAAATATACAGTTAATTCACTTTACAGTATATTCTGTGAAGCTCTTTGAAACACCTAGAAGATGTGAAAAGTGCTATATCAAATGCAAGGATTATTATTTTTTTTACGAGTGTGTTATCAACATTGCAATCCCATCTTGAGCCCTGAGTTTGTTATATAATTTTTTTCCATCTGTTTTACTTTCCCCAAGGTGACACTGCATGGCTCCTTTATGACACCTATGGTTTCCCTGTGGATTTGACTGCGCTGATCGCAGAGGAGAAAGGACTCCGTGTGGACCTGGAGAGCTTTGAGGAGGAGAAAAAGGCTGCCCAAGTAAGCTCCCAGTTCTTTGCCCTATTAAATACAGGAGTAGAGGCAGTGAGTTTAAAAGCCATTTGTAAATTCTCACACACATACTTGACTTTGTAGTTCACTGGCTCCCCAGCAGATCAAGTTTGAGTCAACTTACTCAAAGTACACGTCCCAGCTCCTCCCTTCCCTCAGCAAACACTGGCCTGATTCATGTTCCCAGCCCTATCCGCCCATCATCAGCGGGCGGGGCTTTCAGCCATTTTGGAGTCCTGTAGCTCAGTGGTTAGAGCACTCGCTTTGCAAGTGAGAAACAGTTCAATTCCAAGCAGGTCAAAACCTTGGGCAAGTTTCCTTACTCCACACAGAGCCTAATAATAATCCCTCCAAAACCAAAAACAATAATTAAGTTGGTCATTTTCAATCTACGACTGTCTGTGGGACATTGCTGTGCGCAATTGGCTGCCGCGTTCGCCCACAAATATACAGTCAATTCACTTTACAGTGTGTTCTGTGAAGCTCTTTGGGACGTCCTCCTGACGTGAAAAGCGCTATATCAAATGCAATAATCAAATGATTATTATTATTATTTTTATTCTGCCTCTGCTCTCTGGAACTCCATCTCGCTCGCTTTTAGTCATCACCTTCTCTTGTGGCTCCCATCCCTGGTTCGGATGCCTTACCAGCACTGCAAAGCTCGTTGAGATGTTCACATAGCTTGATATTCATTTCTTTGTCTACATTCGAAACCCTTCTATAAACTCACATCTCTGACTGCATTTGGCCAACATATCTGAAGGCGGTTTATCCATTGTGACAGATGCTATAGGAAAATAAGTTGTACTCTCACAGATCTGAGAGGAAATGGTGCATCCCCAGGGGAGGTGGGATGACAGCAAACATTATAGTGTCATTTGCACTGTTACCTCATTGATTTCATTTAAAAATAAGCAAGGAGCGTTTTAATTTGCTTGTACTAAGAGTCACGTCACATGCTTTAAATTTACAGTTGAAATCTCATGGAAAAGGTACAGGGTATGAAGACCACATCATGTTAGATGTCAATGCGATTGATGAGCTGCGTGCCAAGGGGTTTGAAGTCACTGATGATTCACCCAAATACAGCTACAGGGCAGAAAACAATGGCAACTATGGTAACGTTTATTCTGTATTGGTTGCAGGGTCATCCACGTTTCTGTCGTCTCCAGATTATAAAGGTGTATAAAATGTTAAATGGGATTGAAAAAGTAAACCCAGATCATTGCTTTAGGATTGCATCAAATTGCAAGGATAATTATTATTGAGACAGTAGAACAAGAGGACACAGCTGTAAAGGGGCAATTTCAGGATAGACACCAGAATGTTTCTCTTGAGCCAGAGGGTAATTATGACTGGAACAGGGTTACCAGGAAGGGCAGGTTGAGGCCAGGACACTGGGACTTGTTTAAACAGCAGCTCAATGCTGTGATAGGGGGATGGTAGAGTGGGTGTTCTGGAGGGATGAGATCGGATGGACCAAATAGCTTCATCCAAATAATATAAAATATAATAATTTGGTAACTCAATCCACAACAGCTTGTGGGACTCTGCTGTGTGGAATTGGCTGCTGCGTTTCGCCCACAAAATATACAGTCAATTTGTTTTACAGTATATTCTGTGAAACGCTTTGAGACATCTCAAATATGTGATAAGGGGCTTTATCAAATGCAAGAATTATTATTTATTATTCTGACCAATCTTGTCATTAAACATTATGATAAGTCCTGAGAACTCAAACAATGTTTGCTGGCCATTGGGGGCAAGTTTTTTGTGTCCTTCCTGGTCAAATTCTCTAGGAAGTAGTCATTTAATATGTTTGCTATCTTCTGTTAGCCAATCTGTGATATAGCTGTATTGGTACATCATCATATAATGCAACCTCACTGTGAAGAGAAAATTTCGGTAATTTCTTCTGCTTCCCCACCCTGTGCACCCAATCCTCGGCAGGTGGGCTTACAGTCATTCTCTCTCCACCCACCCCACCCCCCCCCACACCCCTGCTTCCTAGAATTTTATCCCAGATTTGCTTTGACTCCCTCCCTCCCCTATTTCAAGTTGCATCTTAAAATGTACCTCTTCGGTCATTTTTCATCTGCGCCCCCCCTACCCCCAGCTCTGACCTCAGTGAAACACTTCTGAGACGTTCTCCTGTTGTGAAGGGGGCTGTATCAATATAAATGGTATTGTACTGTTCATGTTCACGTGTTGACTCTTCGACCAGCTGATGTTACTTATTGTGTTTGCAGTCTTCACATCTGTAGAGGCCACGGTAAAGGCAATACGTAGGGAGAAAACCTTTGTTGACGAAGTGACGACGGGCCAGGACTGCGGAGTGCTGCTGGATGGCACATGCTTCTATGCTGAGCAGGGTGGTCAGATATATGATGAGGGATATTTGGTGAAAGAGGATGACAGCAGTGACGATGTGAGCAATCTTTTTCTGTTTACATCATCATCACGGAAACTGAAAACTTAAGATGTGAAGAAGCCAGATTGGTGATGTGTTTCCCACTGGGATCAGTGCATTGTTAACACTCCACCAGTCTGGTTACCTTCACTTGAAATGTATGTGTTTAATTGACGCAAAAATATCCACCTCCTTCAGTGTATAAGTGCTCCCTGTGATGGAAATACATTGTGTAGTAAGGTAGTGTATTACACTCCCTCCCCAATTGTAATTGTCTCTTTAAGGTGATGGCTTTTTATCTGCTCTCCTGGACATGCTGAGAGTCACTTACATGGTACCAGTAATCAAGGTGGCCATCTTCATCTGTGAGCCTGAACACGGGGAACCCGCTGTGGAGAAGCTGGTAATCAGCAATAGGAAGTTACCCAGAGATATTTGCCAATTTACTAATTGTGTTGTTCCTCTCTCCCTGACTGAGGTCAGGTTACTCTGCAGACCAGCGAGATCTCTGTAAGGCTCCATTTCAGCATTTACCGACCAAGCCTTTCTTAGTGAATGTGTAGTTTTGTTTAAGCTCTCACTGCTCCTGTTAATGACAAAGCAAAGCTAGCTCCTATACTGACTGAAGTCAAACTCATTCTTGATTTCTTCTACAGAAAACTGAATTCTCAGTGAAAAACGTACAGGTTCGAGGGGGTTACATCCTCCACATCGGGACAGTTTACGGGCACCTGAAAGTAGGGGATCAAGTTCATCTCTTCATCGATGAGGTAATGTTCTGACAGACATTATTTAAAATCTGGTAGTTTGATGCGAGGCTGCAAAGGTTAAACAGGTGTTGACTTGAGCTACTAGGTTTATACAATAACTGATTGATTATTTATTGTGGTATATTTATTGTACAGCAAGTTTAATATAGGGCCAGTTGGATTTGGAAACTTTCAATATCAATTTTAAAAACTTAGCAATTTTACAACCATTAATATTGACGTTTATTTTGCCTTTATACAATTTTTCATCTACATAAATGACTGCTTCCGGGTATAGGTCATCACTGATGTCACTTCCTGACCATCACATCAGGAACCTAAATGTTATTGACAAGTAAACATGTGCAACAGGCAAGAAGTGGTGCAGGGAAGTGGCCAGTTTTGGAGTCCAAAATAGTATAATTTTTGAAAATTTTAACAGAGAATTCATTTTGCCCAATCTGAAGACAATTTGAAATTCTGTCAAATACTGTTTATTTCTCTGAATTAAAATTAGAATCCGATGATCTTAAATATTATCAAACACACATAACTTTAAATTGCCGCAAATCAGTTTGAGCAAATAATCCTTAATTCTGTGAGAAATGTACACAAATGGTTTATGCCTCTCCTGTGAAGAAGCGAGTTGTGCGCATTGAATAGTTTAAACACTCCTGTATACTGTATAGCAACCTGTCAGAGCACCTCCCTACACAAGCTGCGGACCATCAAATGCAAAGATTTTTATTATATCCTAGTCTTGTTGGTGATGTTAGGTCTCACTTCGGCCACACATCTCCCTCCACTGCCTCCTCGAGCCCCTTGTTTTCTCCCTGACTGCCCACAGCAGAGGCAGCTTTTGCAAAGTCTCTCTATCTGTGACCAGGGCTCCCTCTGCCTCCTCATCCTCCTGGATCTCTCTAGGCGTCCGGTTCGACCCCCACTATCCTTTCTCCCCCACACCTGGTCCTTGACCTGGACCACCTTCTTCCACCTCCACCACGTTGTCCGCCTCCAACCAAACCTAACCACAACTGCAACCAAAACCTTCATGCCATGTATTTATCACCTCGCATCTGAATTACTCCAACGCACTCCTCGCTGGTCTCCCCAACTCCACCATTCAAAAGATCCATACTGCCCGCAAACTGACCTGGACCAAACTATGAACCTACATCTCACCAGTTCTGGCCCAAGCTCCACTGGCTCCCCGTCACCAAATGGATTAACTTCAAAATCCTCACGCTCGTGTTTAAATCCATTCCCTCCCTGGCACCTCCCTCCCTCTCCCACCTCCTCACTCCCCAATCCACCACCCGGCGCCTCCACTCGACTGGCACCGGCCTCCCTCTGCCCCATCGGAGGTTGCGCTTTCAGCCACTACTCCCCAAAACCCTGGAACACTCTCACTCAATCCCTCCACCTTGCCCCCTCTCTCCCCTCTTTCAAGTCCCCCCTGAAAACTTTCCTCTTCAACCGTGCTTACGGCCATCTTCCCCCGGCTCGGAGTCAGGCTCCACCACTGTAAAGTGCTCTGAAACGCTGCCCTGTGTGGAGGGTGGTGTATAAATGCAAGTTGTTGTTGATGTTAGTGTCAATATCCTTCCTTTAGAAGAAGTTTTGTGCCAATCAATTAATCCCAAGTTTTTTTATTACTAGATTATTATTTTGCTAAACTGTGTGCAGTGTGTGTGAATATATGTCAGTCATGTGGAGCACATCAAGATAATAATAATAATAATCCTTGCATTTGATATAGCACTTTTCACCTCTTCTCAACGTCTCAAAGCGCTTCTTCAGAATAGACAGAAGATGAGCTGCAACAGGAAAAAAGGAAAAGTCCTGAGGGAAGGAAGCTTCAGAGTTCTGGATGATCTGCAGTTTGTGGAAGGAAGAGTTAGGAAGACTCACAAGCAGGGAGTTGGTGTAGTTGAGCCTAGATGTAATGAAGGCATGTTTGAGGGTTTTGGCAGCCTGAAGGGTGAAGTAATGGCGGAGCCAGGCAATGTTGGGGAGGTGGGGGAAGACAGAGCAGGTCATGGCATGGATGTGGTGGAGAAAGGATAGTTGAGGGTCATACAAGACACCAAGGTTTCTGACTGGCTCAGTGAGGTGGAGTGTGGATCCACAGATGCACGTGTTTAGAACTTTATTGCAACATGAGAATCGCTCTCGCAGATTGGCACAAAGAGGCACTTCAGTTCTGAAAGATTTCCAGTAGAAAGATCATCTGTAGCAACGTGGGAAAGACTCCTCTAATTGTGCTCAGTGTTTGTGTTTTAGGCCAGAAGACGACCAATCATGAGTAACCACACCAGCACCCACATCCTGAACTTCAGCCTGCGCTCCGTGCTGGGGGAGGCTGACCAGCGAGGGTCTCTCGTCGCACCAGACAGGCTCCGCTTCGACTTCACAGCCAAAGGAGCAATGAGCACTCAGGAGATCAGACAAACAGAGGAGATTACAAACAGAATCATCCAGGAGGGCAAGGTGAAGCTCTTTGTCATCTCCAACATCGGTGGTTATAAGATCGTCATAAGAAACATAGCAACAGGAGTAGGCTATTCAGCCCCGAGCCTGGTCCCTCATGTTATAAGATCATGGCTGATCTGTCACTCAAGACCAGTTACCCGCCCTTGCCCCATTATCCCTTATGAGGGTTATAAGCACTCTTGAGATGGTGATCCTCGATGAAATACACATTGGTGACCTTCAGTGCATATTGGTGATCTTATTCAATTGCTCTTTAATTGTGATTCTGTAGAAGTATATAAGAAAGCAAATGAGGCTGAGAAAATGGCTGGTTTAGCTTCTGATTAATCCCTTTTCACGGATGTGCAATAACTTTGTGTGTTCCCTTGTAGCCTATTTATTCCAAAGACACTCCACTGGCTGTTGCCAAAGCAATACAAGGTCTGCGTGCTGTATTTGATGAGACATACCCTGATCCGGTGAGAGTGGTATCTGTTGGGATCCCAGTGGAAGACATGTTGGCTGACCCATCTGGCCCAGCGGGCTCCGTCACGTCAGTGGAATTCTGTGGCGGAACGTGAGTCTATTAAGTGACAATAAATAACGGGGGTGGGGGAGTGGGGGTGAAAGTGCTGTACTGGGGGAGGTTATTTACTGTTGGAGACCACTCTGAACTCTCAAACCCCTGATCTGAACGTTTTCTTCAGAGCATTTTTTAGCTCTTTCAAATGATAACCAACATGGGCTGTGGTTTAAAATCGTAAATAAGAGAAATTTGTTTAATTCCCCCTCCCTCCATAGAATCACATGGTGCATCGAGGTAATCAATGCTTGGGAACCTTGCAATTCAATTCTATTCACACCTGAAACATCCCGAGATACATAAAAGTGAAGGAGCAAAATAAAAGACCTGGATATTGTGTCCGTCAAGTTCAGAATTAAATGAGGCTTCAGATAGTTTAGCTTCCTGATACTGTTTTGAAAGCTCTCCATCGTCCAGACGTGAAGCACAGTTTATTGAAACAGTGAAGCATCTAAGAGCCATGATTAGCAAGAATTGATCTCACACTATGGAGGGTTGGAATGAGAATGCAGTCATCAGAATCCCACCTTCTCCCTGTGACTAAGTGATGGGTGTGTTTCTCACAGTCACCTGCAGAACGCTGGCCACGTTGGCTCGTTTGTGATTGTGTCGGAGGAAGCTATTGCCAAAGGCATCCGGAGGATAGTCGCTGTCACAGGGCCCGAGGCTCAGAAGGTCAGTGTGCATCAGTTTAATCTGTATCACCAGCAACAGGTATTTATTTCTACGTATGTTCAGAGACCGAGAATACGAGTCTAAAACTAACCAGACTTGAGACTGGATTAAACTGTTCACCCCAGTGGAGAGCAGTCGCATGGAATACAGTTCACGCTGATTATCCTGCTGGGATAATACGCTGGAGGAATAGTGTATTTACAGTTGGGTTTGTGGTTATTTAGAGAAATGATTGAGTGTGGTAGAACACAAGGTCCTGAGCTGCTGGGCCTTTGTGTGCACAGCTAAACAAGTGAATTCCGGAAGTCGTTGCCTAAAGAGATATTTCACAAAACTATTTTCTTGGAGATTTTACGTGTCCTCATAGTTGCCTAGAGAAGAGCTTTACTTGGGTTGGGTCAATGGTGGGGCAAATTGTAGTTTTGTAGCCGGGGGATTGCAGGCACTCAGTCTCTGACATGGACTCGCTCACTGCCTCCTGTATATATCCTAGGTCCTCACACAATCCCTCTTGCTAAAGCTTGGTATGTGGGTGCTGCCTTTTGGATACTGTGACTGACTTGCTATCTCGTATATTTTTTCTTTGCCTCTTGTGTGGGATGATGTCCCCTTTCTACTGAGAGAAACATCAGCAGCAGTTTTGCAGAGTGAATGTGAGTGGGACTGGGCTCCAGCAGAGTTGCCGGGAGAGTGTGTAGGACAGTTTCTGAAGCCTTGTGTTGGCTGTTTACAGGCTCTGAGAAAGGCGGAGGCTCTAGAAAAGGCTCTGGTTGCCCTGGGCTCAAAGGTCCACGGCCAGACCGCTCCCAACAAGGAAATACAGAAAGAGATTGCGGACCTCACAGAGGTAAACCTGTTGTGCACCTGTTTATTTAATCCATTATAATGGGCATTTAGACTGTGCTGTCTGGTATATTTAATAATTGACCATGTATTTAGTCAATCAATAATCAATGCTCCATTCATGTTTAATCAGTTTTTAGCAGTAAATCATTATCCTTGCATTTGATTTAGAGCTTTTCACATCAAGACTTTGTCTCAAATTGCTTTCTCAGGATGTACTGCAAAATGTTGTGATTGTGTATGTGTGGGCAAACGTTGTGTATTTAATTTGTAATTTATAAATGATTTTACAATTACATTAGTTTAGGGTAATGCTCCATATTATAGTTAATTCACAATTTGACTAAACTGCTTATTGAACCTGGCTCAGTAACCCAAAAGGAGAGACCTGAGTTTGATTCCCGGCAGGGCGAAACATTAGGCAAGTTTCCTTTCTCCACACGCCTCTGTTAGAGATTGGCAGATCGCTTTTCTGGGGTTAATAATTCCTTCAAAAAAATAAAAACAATAATAAGTTGGTCACTAGTTATTTATGTATTTAAGCATTTATTTATTTAGTTATTTAGTCAGTATGTCTGTATATTATTACCACATTGTTACCAAGACTCAACAATAATAAGAAGAAATTGGTCACTTCAATCCACGACTGTTTGTGGGACGCTGCTGTGCGCAATTGACTGCTGCGTTTCGCCCATAAATATACAGTCAATTCACATTACAGTATATTCAGTGAAACGCTTTGAGACGTCTAGAAGACATGATAAGGCGCTCTATCAAATGCAAGGATTATTATTATTATTTGTCACCTCCCACCTCGATATTTCTAATGCCCTTCTTGCCGGTCTCTCCAGCTCCACCCTCAAACATCCAATTGATTCAGAATTCCGGCTCTGTGTTCTCATCCTCCTCACCGCCATCACCCCAGTTCTTGCCTGGCTCCCTTTGCAGAACAGAACAATTTCAGGATCTTTACACTCCCTTGTAAATCACTTCACACCCTGGCACCTACCTATCTCTCCCACCTGCTCACATCTCGCTGCTCTACCCACCCCCTTCGGTCAGCTGGCTCCAGCCTCCTGCTTGTACCTCGCCCCCTCCACTCTGCCATCGATGGCTGTTCTTTCAGCCACTACGTCCCCAAACCTTTGGAACTCCAATGCAGATTGGAATATTTCTACTCTAGACGGGTGCAATTTGTCTTTTCCAGTGTGTCCAGTTTACATTACCTTGCAGGTGTTGCTATTGTGGATATTTAAAGCACTTTTGTTCATATTCACCAAATGGTAAATTATCCCACACTGTCTGACAGACCTGACTTCCACTTCCTGCAGATGATTGGCACAGCTGTCATTCCTCAGTGGCAGAAGGATGAAATGAGGGAGAAACAGAAATCACTAAAGAAGGTGATGGATGATCTGGACAGAGCCAGTAAAGCTAACACACAGAAGAAGGTGAATAATCCAATCATTCCCGGGTTTATCAGATGGCCATCTCCATTCATATCCAGAATTTGTCAGGAATCCTTCCTTGTATTCCGCTTGTGCAGAGCCCCACCTGAGGCCTGCACATCACTGTCTTATACAATAACATCTTGTCATTGGACAGGATACGGTGAAGGGCAACTGAATTGAAAGCTGGGGCTTGGTACTTAAATGTAAATGAAGAACCTGGGAATATTCACACTGAGGAACAGAAGGTTTACAGGAGGACATAGTGAAGTATTTAAGATGCTATAGTGCATAGTTAAGCTGAACCTGAATAATGTTTAATATGGTTTCAACCTATACAGTCTGGCTCAGCTTTCCCCTCCCCACTTGTCTTGTCAAAGCACTCGACACTGCGAGCCGGGCATTGGAGTTAAAGGGGGAGGGGAAAGAGGATGGTCAGCTTGGGCAAAGAGGTATGTTTGAGATGTATCTTGAACGAGGCAAGGGAGCGAGAGAGTCAGAAGCATCCACCATGACGCTCCAGAGAGCAACAGCTGAAAGCCCACCCATTGATTGTGGGCCGGGGGGGACATGAAGCAGGCAAATTGGCTGCCTTGATTGACTACAAACTTCACAGTCACTACACTTTACAGTTAAAAAAAATCCTGTGAAGCACTTTGAGATATCCTCCCAATTTGAATGGGGCTATAACCTATACAAATGCAAGGACCGATCAGTTAAAGAGAATCCCAGAATAATAATCAGGCCATTCAGTACTTTTCTCCCATTGAACCATTCCAGTCCCAACATAGACTAATGCCAATAATGAGTTGGCTCGTGATGTTATCACTTTGAATGTAACGTATCAGTATTTCATTCTCAGGTGCTGGACAAGACCAAGCAGTTGATAGAGAGCAATCCCAACCAGCCTCTAGTTGTCATGGAACTGGAAGCGGGAGCTTCGGCTAAGGTAATAATAATAAGTGCCTTCTGGCTATTACACAGTGATTTAAACTAGCTGCAAATGGGATTCTGTCAATACAGGTTAAAGGTCCATTCAATCTGTACAATCATGAACAAAAGGCTGCAGGTGCTGGAAATCTGAAATAAATACAGAAGTCATTGGGAGCACTCAGCAGGTCAGGCAGCGTCTATGGAGGGAAGGGATTTGAATGTAAGGATCCAGAAGGTCCTTACGTTCAATCTAGAAAACTTTTATTCCCAACTCTGAACCTTCAGCATTCACAGGCACAAGACCACTTTGGAGAGATTGCCGACCCTTGAGATTGCCCCAATCAGTCTCCGCCTTGCCCTTGCTACTTTTCATATAACTGTAGTTTTCTTTTGGATAATTGCACTTTAGCCAGTTAATTAACTAAAATGCTCAGAACCCTGTGTGCCTTGGGATGCTGTGGTTAATCACTGCTTTTATTGTTCACTGGAAGGTAATCTGATTTATGCTGCGTTCTCACCAGGTCCTGAATGAAGCTCTGAAGCTGTTTAAGACGACTTCCCCACAAACGGCAGCAATGCTGTTTGCTGTGGACAGCGAGGCAGGAAGGATCACATGTTTGTGTCAAGTCCCCCAGGTAACACTGTGTTTAAAGTGGCAGAGAGCTCCAGAGCATGTGTGCACAACAATAACAAACAACCACTTGTATTTACACAGCGCCCCTCGCACAGAGTAGCAACCCAGAGCGCTTGACACTGATGGAGCACGATGTTGAGCCAGGGTGAGGAGAAGGTGACCATAGGTCAAATAGAAAGGTCTTCAGGCGCAACCTGAAGATGGGGAAGGAAGGTGTAAGGCGGAGGGATAGAGGAAGAGTGTTCCAGATTTACAGGACTTGTGACATGGGGAGCAGCTCCGTGCCCTGCCCAGTACTTTGGCTTTAGAGCTATCAAATTGCCACAGTTAAATAATAATAATAATAATCCTTGCATTTGATATAGCGCTTTTCACGTCGGGAGGACATCCCAAAGCGCTTCACAGAACACACTGTAAAGTGAATTGACTGTATATTTGTGGGCGAACGCGGCAGCCAATTGCGCACAGCAATGTCCCACAAACAGTCATAGATTGAAAATGACCAATTTAATTATTGTTTTTGGTTTTGGAGGGATTATTATTAGGCTCTGTGTGGAGTAAGGAAACTTGCCCAAGGTTTCGCCCTCTGCCTGGAATTGAACTCAGGTCTCTCACTTGCAAAGCGAGTGCTCTAACCACTGAGCTACAGGACTCCACGGGACTCTACAGGACTCTAAATAAATAGAACAATGATACAGATCAGCCTGTGAGTGGTTTACAGTTTCCAAATGGATACTTGAACATGAGTTACAGACTGGAATTAAATCAGAAGTTTAGCTGGTCTCTGCAGTACAGAGAATAACTACAACCCAGAAGTCATTTATGAGCTGGAGTCTGATTGTGGTGTTGATATATAATTGGAGCCGTTTATATATAAATTAACTACAGGGGATCCATAAATGGGGACACAATCTTAAAATTAGAGCTGAACTGGTCAAACTGAGGGCAAAAACATTGTTTCACATAAAAGGTGAGGAGTCCTGTAGCTCAGTGGTCAAGAAAAAAAATAATAAATTGGTCACTTAAATCCATGACTGTTTGTGGGACGCTGCTGTGCACAATTGGCTGCTGTGTTTCGCTCACAAAATATACAATCAGTTCACTTTGTAGCATATTCTGTGAAGCGCTTTGAGATGTCTCGAAGACGAGAAAAGCGCTCTATCAAATGTCAGGATTATTATTATAGAATGTGAAATGCACTTTCCCAAAAAGCTGTAGCTTCAAACTCCATTGGGGATTGTTATGAAGAACTTTTCTATCCTCCTTTGGAGGGAGGAGGGGGAATAAACAGGACTTACATGAACTTCCTGCTCGTAACTGAATGGCCTCCTTCTGTGCTGTATAATTGTGTGATTCTGTGAACTGGTTGCTTCTTTCCATGTTCGGCATCAGAATGCCGAAATCGGGCCCCCGCCCCCCCCCCCCCCCCCCGTGACGGTCCGGTTGCTGAGTCAGGCGGGTCCACAGTATTCCAGTGTACTCACTGCTGATGACAGCTGATCAGACCAGTCACTGGGAGCAGGGAGTCATCCCACACAGCTCCTGTTAGATAGGCAGAAAGTAGATTTTGTGTGTGTGTGTGTGTGTGGGGAGCGGGGGATGTACGTTGTGTAATTTCTCCTTTTACCTCAATTTATAGGAAGTTGCCAGCAGAGGGTTGAAAGCCAACGAGTGGATTGGCCACATCTCAGGACTTCTGGACGGCAAAGGAGGAGGAAAGGACTTATCTGCACAAGCCACAGGGAAAAACATCAACTGCCTGGATAAAGCACTAAACCTGGCCACTGAGTTTGCTAAACTTAAATTAGGAGGCATCAAAAACTAACCATTTACAAAGTTGACTTTAGCAGCCAATTAATATTGCTTAATAACCCTGTGGGAATGCTGGGAATACTGTCCTGTACCTGGGGTGGGTGTAACACTGTCCACGTACCTCTCTCTCCCTGCAGAAGTCATGATCACGTTAAACTTAACTGTTCTGTTTCCTGTGATAGTTATTAATAAAATAGAAGCAAAGGAACCAATGACAGTGTATTATTATTTATTAACCACGATTAAAAATAATAATCTGAAGTTCAACTATCTCATTGATAACATGTTTATTAATGACTCCTGCAGCTCAGTCCCTTTATCCTGGTGACTTCCTGGCTGTTGACTCGTACATAATCCCTAATTTTCTCCAATCCCCTGCGCCATTTCCAGTGTCAGCCTTGCCGGCTGACAGCAAATCCCTTCGGTAAAAGTGTGCTCACATCTCAGGCACACTGGGATACAGGAATAAAGTAAAACGTGCCTCAAGGCATGGAGAGAGCCGGAACGGGAATTACTGACACTTAAAGGCCTCTGTGTACCTCTGTCACTGGGGGAGGCCTCACGGGGAGGCTGCACGGAGAGCGAAGGGAGTGCCAATAATGCCCTTTCCCACAGTTGCAAAAACCTGGCTCTGCCACTGGCTCTGGGTGTAAAGGTTCCTGGTGCGATTGCTCTGCTCCTGTGTACCCGCCCGCAGCGGAAACGTCTCACACACAGCGGGGCGGCCTTGCACGTGGCTGGGGATGGGTGCCTGGTGGTCACCACACACAGTCACTACACTGTACTGTGAATCCTGTCAAGTGGAGCAGCCGGCATCTGGTCACAGTGGGGGAGAGTGTGACCTGATTGTGTTACACTCTATGTGAGAAAGTGGCTGTGGGCGGGTCCCTCAATTTCGCATACAAAATACAGTCGGAATTCAAGATCCTCATCCTCACCTATAAGGCCATTCCCGGCCTCGCTCCCTCCTCCCTCTCTGACCTACTATCCCCCCACGTACCCCCCGTACCCTCCGTCCCTCGGGCTCCGGTCGGCCCCCCATCCCCCGCCCCAACCGCCCGACCATCGGTGGCCTTCAGCCTCTCAGCCCCGAGGCTCTGGAACTCTATCCCCAGTGCCTTCGCCGCCTCCTCCCTTTCCTCCTTTAAGGCCGGTCTCAAGACCTTTCTCTTTGACCTTCAGCTCCGCTCTCGACTCTCTACCCCCCCCCCTCCCCCTGACCATCCCCCCTCCCCCCCTCCCCCTGACCATCCCCCTCCCCCCCTCCCCCCCTCCCCCTGACCATCCCCCCCCTCCCCCTGACCATCCCCCTCCCCCCCTCCCCCTGACCATCCCCCCCCCTCCCCCTGACCATCCCCCCCTCCCCCTGACCATCCCCCCTCCCCCCCCCTCCCCCTGACCATCCCCCCCTCCCCTGACCACCCCCCCTCCCCCCCTCCCCCTGACCATCCTTCCCCTGACCATCCCCCCCCTCCCCGACCATCCCCCCCCTCCCCTGACCATCCCCCCCTCCCCTGACCATCCCCCCCTCCCCCTGACCATCCCCCCCCCCCTCCCCCCTGACCATCCCTCCCCCCCCTCCCCCTGACCATCCCCCCCCCCCCCTCCCCCTGACCATCCCCCCCCCTCCCCGACCATCCCCCCTCCCCCTGACCATCCCCCCCCTCCCCCTGACCATCCCCCCCCACCCCCCCTCCCCCTGACCATCCCCCCCTCCCCCTGACCATCCCCCCCTCCCCCCCTCACCATCCCCCTCCCTCCCCCCTGACCATCCCCCTCCTCCCCCCCTCCCCCTGACCATCCCCCCTCCCCCTGACCCTCCCCCCTCCCCATGACCATCCCCCCTCCCCTGACCATCCCCCCCTTCCCCCTGACCATCCCCCCCTCCCCCGACCATCCCCCCCTCCCCCTGACCACCCCCCCTCCCCCCTGACCATCCCCCCCTCCCCCCTCCCCCTGACCATCCCCCTCCCCCTGACCATCCCCCCCTCCCCCTGACCATCCCCCTCCCCCCCTCCCCCTGACCATCCCCCCCCTCCCCCTGACCACCCCCCCCCCTGACCATCCCCCCCCCTCCCCTGACCATCCCCCCCCTCCCCCCCTCCCCCTGACCATCCCCCCCCTCCCCCTGACCATCCCCCCCCTCCCCCTGACCATCCCCCCCTCCCCTGACCATCCCCCCTCCCCCCCCTCCCCCTGACCATCCCCCCCTCCCCCTGACCATCCCCCCCCTCCCCCCTGACCATCCCCCCTCCCCCTGACCATCCCCCTCCCTCCCCCCTGACCATCCCCCCCTCCCCCTGACCATCCCCCCCCTCCCCCCTGACCATCCCCCCCTCCCCCCCTCCCCCTGACCATCCCCCCCCTCCCCTGACCATCCCCCCCTCCCCCTGACCATCCCCCTCCTCCCCCCCTCCCCCTGACCATCCCCCCCCTCCCCCTGACCATCCCCCCTCCTCCTGACCACCCCCCCTCCCCCCTGACCAGCACTGTGCGGGGAGGGGAGGGGAGGCCGCGCGGGGGCGCTGTGCGGGGAGGGGAGGCCGCGCGGGGGCGCTGTGCGGGGAGGGGAGGGGAGGCCGCGCGGGGGCGCTGTGCGGGGAGGGGAGGGGAGGGGAGGCCGCGCGGGGGCGCTGTGCGGGAGGGGAGGGGAGGGGAGGCCGCGCGGGGGCGCTGTGCGGGGAGGGGAGGGGAGGGGAGGCCGCTCTCGGGTGTCAGGCCGCTCACACACGCTCCAGATGCCGGTTGACACGAAGCGGCTCCGGGGGCCCGAGGAGTCCCAGTCTCCGCTGCTGTTCGCGCGGCCCGAGGCGGGCAGTGGGCGGGGCGCGGGGGCCTGGCAGCCGCTGCCGCGGGGAGACGGGCGCTCGGCCGCCGAGCCCAGGCCGGTGTTCGCGCGGGCCGGGCTGCTCAGCCAGGCTGACGGCTCCGTGTACGCCGAGTGCGGCCGCAGTAAACTGCTGTGCGCTGTGTATGGGCCGCGGGAGAGCGAACGCAAAGAGGAGCGCAGTATGAGCCGCGCCAACCTGCTGTGTGAACTCAGGTACAGGGGGGCGGGGGGCGGGGGGGGCGTACACACACACCACCGGGGGCACAGGCCCCTCCCGGGCCTCCCTCGCCCACAGAGCGGGGGTGGGTCTGGGCCCCAGGGGACGGGGTCTGGAGGAAGGGCAATGTGTCTGCCGTTGGGAGGGGAAGGATCTGGGGTGGGGGAGGGGGTTTCGGGGTGGGGGTGGGGAGGGGGTTCGGGGTGGGGGTGGGGAGGGGGTTTCGGGGTGCCGGGTGGGGAGGGGGTTTCGGGGTGGGGGTGGGGAGGGGGGTTCGGGGTGGGGGTGGGGAGGGGGGTTCGGGTGGGGGTGGGGAGGGGGAGGGGGTTTCGGGGTGCCGGGTGGGGAGGGGGTTTCGGGGTGGGGGTGGGGAGGGGGGTTCGGGGTGGGGGTGGGGAGGGGGTTTCGGGGTGCCGGGTGGGGAGGGGGTTTCGGGGTGGGGGTGGGGAGGGGGGTTCGGGGTGGGGGTGGGGAGGGGGTTCGGGGGGGGGGGGGGGGGGGGGGGGGGTTTCGGGGTGGGTGGGGGGGAGGGGGTTTCGGGGTGCCGGGTGGGGAGGGGGTTTCGGGGTGCCGGGTGGGGAGGGGGTTTCGGGGTGGGGGTGGGGAGGGGGGTTCGGGGTGGGGTGGGAGGGGGTTCGGGGTGCCGGGTGGGGAGGGGGTTTCGGGGTGGGGGTGGGGGGGGGGGGTCGGGGTGGGGGGGGGGGGGGGGGGGGGGGGGGGGGGGGGGTGGGGAGGGGGTTTCGGGGTGCCGGGTGGGGAGGGGGTTTCGGGGTGCCGGGTGGGGAGGGGGTTTCGGGGTGGGGGTGGGGAGGGGGTTTCGGGGTGCCGGGTGGGGAGGGGGTTTCGGGGTGCCGGGTGGGGAGGGGGTTTCGGGGTGCCGGGTGGGGAGGGGGTTTCGGGGTGCCGGGTGGGGAGGGGGTTTCGGGGTGCCGGGTGGGGAGGGGGTTTCGGGGTGGGGGTGGGGAGGGGGTTTCGGGGTGCCGGGTGGGGAGGGGGTTTCGGGGTGGGGAGGGGGTTTCGGGGTGCCGGGTGGGGAGGGGGTTTCGGGGTGGGGAGGGGGTTTCGGGGTGCCGGGTGGGGAGGGGGTTTCGGGGTGGGGGTGGGGGTTTGAGAATCTCACGAAGCTCACACTGTCATGAGGTGAGGCTGTCACTTGGATTGGGGTTCAGTGCCTTATGTTCAGTTGTAGAAAAACTCCCAAAGGTTTTGTTTTAACGGTATTGAGTTACAAGTTATATTTACACAGCGCCTGTCACGACGAGAGGACATCCCAAGGCGCTGGACAGTCAAAGATTTGGATCTGAGCAGGACGTTGGGATCCCGAGGGGTGGAGGGCAGGGAGGATGGGAGCTCGGTGCGGTGAGAGGACACGAGCTGCAGAGTTCTGAATGATCTGCATCCTGTGGAGGGAAGAGTTGGGAAGGCTGGTTCGCGTGGTCAAGCCTGGATGTGATGAATGAACATTTAATCACAACAGTTTAACCGCCACTCGTGTGTAGAAAGATTGTTGACCAATGATCAATGAGGTGCCGTCTGTAAAATACCAAATTCAAAGAAACCTGTAATGTTGGTCCACAGTAAAGCAGGACAGTGAAAATGCTTAAAATAATAATTAATACATGTGATACAGCGTCTGTCACATCATCTCAAAACACTTCACAGGATTTACTAGAATGTGGAGTGACTGCATTTTGTACGCGAAAAAGCAGCCAATTTGCACGCAGCAATGTCCCGAACACAGCAATTAATTTTAATGATCAATTTTATTTGGGGATTGTTGGCCAGGACACCGGGAGAAATTACCTTCTCTTTTTGAATAGTGCTTTGACATCCACATGAACAGGCAAATTGGATTTTTAATGTCTCATCTCTTTAACGTTTCTTCTGAAGGATGAAACTTTTACACCAGATTAAAGCATTCTAAGGAATTCTGAGATGCAGAAAAGGAGTGGAGGCTGAAACATAAGGGAGCACAACAATAACATGGATACTGTTTGTCATGGGTTTTGTCTCAATAGCTTTTTCTCTTAATTTGCTGAGTTGTGTAACTGGGTGTGATGCTCACAGAGGGACAGGAACTGTTGGCTGCTCTTCTAGGCTTGTAGCTGGAGGCAAGTGAATCAGAAAAGGACCATTGGCGGGCAATGAGGAGGAGATTAGACACCAGTCTGTTGTTTGTCAAACCCAGTTTGTAAAACCTAGTGAGTTTACTTCCCTCCAGGTTTGCTCCGTTCTCCTGCAAGAAGCGGTCGGCCTGGATTCAGGGCAGCCTGGAGAAGGAATACTCATCCATCCTGGAGCAGAGCCTGCGGCCTGCGGTCTGCCTGCACAAGTACCCCCGGTCCCAGATCGAAGTCTACGTCATGGTTCTGGAGAATGATGGCTCCACTCTGGGCGCTGCTCTGACCTGCGCCTCCATGGCCCTGGCGGAGGCCGGCATTGAGATGTTTGATGTGGTGGTTGGCTGCTCCCTGCGGCAGGCGGGGGACGTTTCCCTCCTGGATCCCACAGCCCTTGAGGAGTACAATGCGGCCGACTGTAAGGGCATCAACAATGGCAGCCTGACTGTGGCGTTGCTTCCCACCCTTAACCAGATCTCCGGGCTGGTGTCGTCAGGCGAGTGGAAGGAGCAGATCTCTGTGGAGGCGATCAAAGCTTGTATCGAGGGCTGCCAGAAGCTTTACTCTGTGGTGCAGCAGTGTCTGACCCGATCAGTTAAGAAGCGGATCCCAGCTCCCGTCACCAAGAGTTAGGGGAATACATTGTCGGTCAGTCTGCAGCCGCCCTCCAGACTGACTCTCAATGATGCAGTTTCAAACCACCACATTTGTTTGAAATCGCCTTTGATGTGCCTTTGACAGAATTCAAGTCCTTGTTGAAGTATTTGGCTTTAGCTTAACCACATCTGCTTCTGTATTGTGCTTTGGTGACTGTGTATCTTGTGTATGGTCTGTGTAACTCAACTGCGTAAATTGCAGTTCCACTGGTGTGTCACAGATAGAGACCCCGGACACGATGTGAACCTCATCCAATCAGTGGACCTGACGGAGTCACTCACTCACTCACTCACTGTCAGGGGTCCGTCCTGTGACATCCACGCACAGCCTTAGGCACCTCGGTTCTGATCCAGCCCAGACGGTGAGGTCACCTTTGTTGACCAGCTGTAAATACATAAAGGGGATTTGAGGCTGTTATAGTCCATGTCCCAGTAAAGTTTGACCCACAGAGTGTTAATGTGACCCCAGGCCCACAAAGCTGGGTGGTGAAGGTGATGTGTGAATGCCCACAGGGCAGGAGGCGGTAAGATAAATCACTTTACTGGGCAGTGAAGAGGCAGCTAGGCTCTGTCTGTGTCAGCTGGATACTGGCACCGTGTTCACAGCACTGACTTGGCCACCAAATTCCCCCACCACCCCTCCATACTGAGTAAGTACACACAAGCAAAGTGGCCTCCCACCCCCATCCAGAGGCCAGGATCAACCACATTGTTATTTGGGATACCATTGTTGAAACATGCTGGAGAATCTTTTTGCTCTCTTCAAAACATCCTGGACTGAGGCGGTGGGGGCGAGGGGGAGGCTGTAGGTGGGTGTCGATGTGTCTGAGGTTCAGATCAGAGCTGCTGTGAGTAGAAGCTGTTCAGGATAGGTGCACTCCATTCAACACTGACTGAAATAACCATGTATATTTACAACACCTGATGAGTTTTATTTAGAGACTCTTAAGCATAGTGATGGCTTCCATGTGTGTCAGACACCTGGGTGACCAAACACACGTTCAGCTGATCTGCGCCAGTGAATTGGTGCAGCCAAAGCTGTTGTCAATCCTAAAATGCATTCCAACCTCATCCGCTCCCAATTTCACCTCCACTCTGAATTCACAAACATTTTCTACTCTAAAATGTATTTTTATATTTTCTGGAATCAGTTTAAGAACTAAAATAAATGTGTGAGAGCTGCAGTTAATCTGTACATGTCTGCTCAGTGCCCTGCGGTCAGACCCTGTACAATGCATTCCACTGTGTAACTGAGCAGAGGTCTTACTCGCTCAGAGATAGAAACAGTTGTTGATTAATTAAAGGTAGAAACGTTTGCATTTCTTTGTTGATTTGTCCTTCTGTGCCCTGGTCATGTTTCCCTTTCATAACATAAGAACATAAGCATTAGGAGCAGGAGTCGGCCATTCGGCCCCTCGAGCCTGTGCCCCGCCATTCGATAAGATCATGGCTGATCTTCAGACCTAACTCTAATTACCTGCCCTCTCCCCATATCCCCCAATCCCTCTATTGTTTAAAAATCTATCAGTCTCAGCCTTGAAGATGTTCGAGGACTGACATCTACAGCCTTCTGGGGAGTGAATTCCATAAGTTCACTGCCCTCTGAGTGAAGAAATGTTTCCTCAACTCTGATCTAAAAGACTGAGCCTTAATTTTCAGACTGTGACCCCCGGTTATAGATTCTCCCACCGGGGAAACAGTCCCTCTGTGTCTACTTTATCCGCCCTTTAAGAATCTATTAAATTATTGGAGGGATTATTACTAGGCTCTGTGTCGAGTAAGGAAACTTCCCCAAGGTATCACCCTCTGCCTGGAATTGAACTCAGGTCTCTCACTTGCAAAGCGAGTGCTCTAACCACTGAGCTACAGGATTCCAAAACAATCCCTCCAAAACAAAACAATAATAAATTGGTCACTTCAATCCACGACTGTTTGTGGGACATTGCTGTGCACAATTGGCTGCTGCGTTTCGCCCACAAATATACAGTCAATTCACTTTACAGTATATTCTGTGAAGTGCTTTGAGACGTCGAGAAGACATCAAAAGCGCTATATCAAATTCAAGGATTATTATTATTATATACATCCACAGCCTTATCCTTATCAAGCTCCCTTGTCACACCATCAAAGAAAATCAGTAAATTAGATTGACAAGAACTTCCCTTCATGAACCCATATTGACTGTCATTTATGATTTTATTTCTGTCCGTATGGTCGTGATTTTATCCTTAATACAAGTCTCTATAATTTTAAGCACATTGGATGTCAGACTTATTAGTCTGTAGTTTCCTTGGTCACTTTTGTTACCTTTCTTAAAAATAGGAGTAACATTTACCTTTCTCCCAAACAACATTTTCCACTCCATAATTGAAAAGGTTTCACCTTTATTCTCAGTTCACAGCCTCCGCTTTCTGTCTTCAATCGTCTCTGGGCTTTAACCCTCCAGGTGATTGCCATTGGATCTTGATCACTTGATTTACATCCAACAATAATCACCTGTTTTACATCTGAATCTATATAACAACGAGATGTACTGTACTGTAAAGTGCAATAATGGGTACCTTGTGGATAATAATAATAATAATAATCCTTGCATTTGATATAGCGCTTTTCACGTCGGGAGGACGTCCCAAAGCGCTTCACAAAACACACTGTAAAGTGAATTGACTGTATATTTGTGGGCGAACGCGGCAGTGACCACTTTTATTTAGGGCCAGAACACCAGGAGAGAGAAAATCCCTTCTCTTTCCGAATAGTGTCATGGAATCTTTTAACGTCCTCCTGAACAGGTAGATGGGACCTTGGTTTAACACCAACTTAGATGGTAGGTATAAAGTCCCAAACAGACTTAAACCTACAACCTTCTGACTTGGTTTCAGCATCTCCTGGACCTTGAACACTGCAGCCCTCCCACTGCACTGGCCTGAGGTATCAGCCTGGATTCAGAGCTGCATCTTTAACATCCACCTGAGCAGGAAGATGGGACCTTCCTTTAACATCTCATCTGATGGATGGCAGCTCCGACAGTGTGGTGCCTCTCCAACTGCACAGGCTGACACACAATAATAATAATCCTTGCGTAATAGTAAACATCACGTCTTCGAGACACTTCACAGAATAGACTATAAAGTGAATTGAATGTATATTTTGTGGGTGAACTGCGGCGGCCGATGGTGCACAGCAGCGACTGTCCCACAAACAGTCGTGAATTAAAATGACCAATTTTTTTAAGCAATTATTAATCCTGGAAAAGTGATCCACTAATCAGTGTGTGTGTGGGGGGGGGGGGGGGGCGGGGCTGTGGAGGGGCGGGGCTGGGTGTGGGGGGGCGGGGCTGGGGGCGGGGCTGTGGAGGGCGGGGCTGGGTGTGGGGGGGGGCGGGGGCTGGGGGGCGGGGCTGGGTGTGGGGGGGGCTGAGTGGGGGGGGCGGGGCTGTGGGGGCTGAGTGGGGGGGCGGGCGGGGGGGCGGGGGGGGCTGAGTGAATAGTAATGGCGGCGCCGAGTAAGCGACTGAAGGTTTGTGAGCAGCCGAGAGCCCCCCCCCCCCCAGTCGGGCTGGGCCTCCCCCCCCCCCCCCCCAGTCGGGCTGGGCCTCCCCCCCCCCCCCCCCCCAGTCGGGCTGGGCCTCCCCCCCCCCCCCCCAGTCGGGCTGGGCCTCCCCCCCCCCCCCCCAGTCGGGCTGGGCCTCCCCCCCCCCCCCCAGTCGGGCTGGGCCTCCCCCCCCCCCCCCCCCCCCAGTCGGGCTGGGCCTCCCCCCCCCCCCAGTCGGGCTGGGCCTCCCCCCCCCCCCCCCCCCCAGTCGGGCTGGGCCTCCCCCCCCCCCCCCCCCAGTCGGGCTGGGCCTCCCCCCCCCCCCCCCCCCCAGTCGGGCTGGGCCTCCCCCCCCCCCCCCCCCAGTCGGGCTGGGCCTCCCCCCCCCCCCAGTCGGGCTGGGCCTCCCCCCCCCCCAGTCGGGCTGGGCCTCCCCCCCCCCCCCCCCCCCAGTCGGGCTGGGCCTCCCCCCCCCCCCCCCAGTCGGGCTGGGCTTCCCCCCCCTTTCCAGCTTATTTCACAAACACCTTGTTTGCCTGTGTGTGTGTGTGGGGGGGGGGTCTGTGTGTGTGTGTTTGACTGTGTGTGTGTGTGTGGGGGGGGGGTGGTGGTGGTCTGTGTGTGTGTGTTTGACTGTGTGTGTGTGGGGGTGGTCTGTGTGTGTGTTTGCCTGTGTGTGTGTGTGGGTGGGGGGGGGGGGTGGTGGTGGTCTGTGTGTGTGTGTTTGCCTGTGTGTGTGTGTAGGTGGTCTGTGTGTGTGTTTGCCTGTGTGTGTGTGTGGGGTGGGGGGGGGGGGGGTGGTGGCGGTCTGTGTGTGTGTGTTTGCCTGTGTGTGTGTGTAGGTGGTCTGTGTGTGTGTGTTTGACTGTGTGTGTGTGGGGGTGGTCTGTGTGTGTGTTTGCCTGTGTGTGTGTGTGGGGTGGGGGGGGGGGGGGGGTGGTGGTGGTCTGTGTGTGTGTGTTTGCCTGTGTGTGTGTGTGGGGTGGGGGGGGGGGGGGTGGTGGTCTGTGTGTGTGTGTGTGTCTGTGTGTGTGGAAGCCCTGGGCTGACCTGCACCCGCAACAGCACATCCACAGCCCTACACCAGTCACGGGGGGCGGGGAATCCTCCCCCTCCGCTCCTGTGTACCCCACAGCCAAAGCCCTAACTAACTAACGAATGGGGAAGGGGGTCCGAGCTGGACACGCAGCGCTCTCTCTCTCTCTCTCTCTCTCTCTCTCATGGCCGAGCTGTGTGTGGGTTTAGCCGGTCAGACCCCCGCAGTTACCCCAACACACACTCGGGGCTCCCCCCACCCCAAAGCCTTGGCTCAGGCCAACCTGTGCCTAATACTTTGTGGAATGAGGTAAACAGGATACATCCCTCCAGAGAGAGCGCATTCCATTCCATCAATCTATCTCTGGGATTTCCATGTGTGGGTGGGATGTATGGAATTCTCAGCTTGGTTTGGTTTGGAGATTCTTGGTGATGGGTTTCTGCGTGTGTCAGACACCCGGCTGACACCCCCCCCAAAAATTAAAATATTCAGAGCCCTTTCCCCCATCGTGTCTGTGCTGGGGCTCGCTCCCCCACTGGAGCTCTCTGATCTCTCTCCCTGTGTCTGTGCTGGGGCTCGCTCCCCCACTGGAGCTCTCTGATCTCTCTCCCTGTGTCTGTGCTGGGGCTCGCTCCCCCATTGGAGCTCTCTGATCTCTCTCCCTGTGTCTGTGCTGGGGTTCGCTCCCCCATTGGAGCTCTCTGATCTCTCTCCCTGTGTCTGTGCTGGGGTTCGCTCCCCCATTGGAGCTCTCTGATCTCTCTCCCTGTGTCTGTGCTGGGGCTCGCTCCCCCACTGGAGCTCTCTGATCTCTCTCCCTGTGTCTAAACACAACTGGTACCAGAGCCATTGTGCCAAAGTGTGTTCTGTGCACGTTGGCTACACGGGGAATGCTGGGGGGGATGTGAAACTGGTATATTGGGATGTAGGAAGCTTTGATTGTCCAAGGGGCTCCCGTTCTGGAGTGAAGCCCAGGGTGAGTCTGGCTCGAGCTGGGATAGTGAGGACAGGTGTACAGTGTGTGACTGACTGAGTGCTGATGTTCCTCTCTCTGTCTATAGATGGGCTGTGAGCACACTGACGCCGACACAGACTCCGCACTGAGCTGCTTCCTGCAGTGGTGTAAACGGGTCGGGCTGGAGCTGAGCAGGAAGGTGAGAGAGCAGTGTGATATTGTTGTTACAGTGGATGAAGAGAGAGATGAGCAGTCAAACAGGTTCCAGCCACACTCTATCCCTGATTCCTCCGATTCTCTCTCTCTCTCCCTGATTCTCGCTCTCTCGCCCTGATTCTCTCTCTCACTCTTGATTCTCTCTTGTTCCGTGATTCTCTCTCTCCCTGATTTCCTCGCTCTCTCTCTGATTCCATCTCTCTCTCTCCCTGATCCTCTCTCTCCCCTGATTCCCCCTCTCCTCTCTCTTTCCCTGATTCCCCTTCTCTCTCTATCCCTGATTCCCTCTCTCTCTCTCTCTCTCTCTCTCTCTCTCTCCGATTCCCTCTCTCTCCCTGATTCCCTCTCTCTCCCTGATTCCTTCTCTCTCTCTCCCTGATTCTCCCGCTCCCTGATTCTCTCTCTCTCCCAATTCCCTCTCTCCCGATTCCCTCTCTCTCTCTCCCCGATTCATTCTCTCACTCCCTGATTCATTATCTCTCCCTAATTCTCTCTCTCTCTTCCTGATTCTCTGTCTCTCCTGATTCCCTCTCTCTCTCCCTGATTCTCTCTCTCTCCCTGATTCCCTTTCTCTCTCTCTCCCTGATTCCCTCCCTCTCGTTCCCTGATCCTGGTCCTCACCTACAAAGCCCTCCATGGCCTCGCCCCACCCTACCTCTGCGACCTCCTAACCCCTTATCAACCCGCCCGTTCCCTCCGCTCAGCCGGCTCCGGCTGCTCCACGTCCCCCAACCCACCATTGGCGGGAGAGCCTTCAGTCACTCTGCCCCCAACCTCTGGAATTCCATCCCCCACTCACTCCGCCTCAATCCTTCTTAGCCTCCTTCAAATCCCGCCTCAAGACCCTCGTCTTCGACCATGACATCAGAAACACCCTTTCCCGTCCCCTCCCGACCCCAGTTCAGGTCTGAAATGCTGTACTCTGTCCAGCGCCTTGGGACGTCCTGACATGAAAGGTGCTATACACATGTAATCTTGTTGTTCTTGATTCCCTCTCTCTCTCTCTGATTCCCTCCCACTCTCCCTTTTGCTAGAGGGTGCGGATGATTCATTAGAACATAATTAACTCGTGGAGCTTTGACCCCAATAGGAGTCATTCCAAGCCGTGTGGCTGAGGCTGGTGAGGAGCCTGGTTGTTGGAGAGGAGCGATGTGTGTGTGAGAGAGAGAGAGACGAACACAGGTTGGCTGGTGCAGTGACTGTTTGCTTGCACTATTACAGGTGTGTGTGAGTGCGGAGGGCACAGTGGCACAGTACGGCATGCTGGCCACACAGCACATACAGGAAGGGGAGCTGCTGTTCTCCGTGCCCCGCTCAGCGCTGCTCAACCCCAGGACCTCAGCCATTCGGGATTTACTAAAAAAAGGTCTGTAACTCCCCCATCCCCCCATCCCACCCCAATACACACACACACACGTGTATTTACCCACATCGTTGCCTCCTGCCCATCCACTTTATGGTCCTCCTCTCTTTTCTTGACAGTGTCAACCTGGCTTTCTGGTGGCCTGGCTCTCCGGTGGCCTGGCTCTCCGGTGGCCTGGCTGTCCGGTGGCCTGGCTGTCCGGTGGCCTGGCTGTCCGGTGGCCTGGCTGTCCGGTGGCCTGGCTGTCCGGTGGCCTGGCTGTCCGGTGGCCTGGCTCTCCGATGGCCTGGCTCTCCGGTGGCCTGGCTCTCTGGTCTGGCTCTGGTTCTCTGGTCTGGCTCTGGCTCTCTGGTGGCCTGGCTCTGGTTCTCTGGTGACCTGGCTCTCTGGTGGCCTGGCTCTGGTTCTCTGGTGTCCTGGCTCTCTGGTGGCCTGGCTCTCTGGTGGCCTGGCTCTCTGGTGGCCTGGCTCTCTGGTGGCCTGGCTCTCTGGTGGCCTGGCTCTCTGGTGGCCTGGCTCTCTGGTGGCCTGGCTCTCTGGTGGCCTGGCTCTCTGGTGGCCTGGCTCTCTGGTGGCCTGGCTCTCTGGTGGCCTGGCTCTCTGGTGGCCTGGCTCTCCGGTGGCCTGGCTCTCCGGTGGCCTGGCTCTCCGGTGGCCTGGCTCTCCGGTGGCCTGGCTCTCCGGTGGCCTGGCTCTCCGGTGGCCTGGCTCTCCGGTGGCCTGGCTCTCTGGTGGCCTGGCTCTCTGGTGGCCTGGCTCTCCGGTGGCCTGGCTCTCCGGTGGCCTGGCTCTCCGGTGGCCTGGCTGTCCGGTGGCCTGGCTGTCCGGTGGCCTGGCTCTCCGGTGGCCTGGCTCTCCGATGGCCTGGCTCTCCGGTGGCCTGGCTCTCCGGTGGCCTGGCTCTCCGGTGGCCTGGCTCTCCGGTGGCCTGGCTCTCCGGTGGCCTGGCTCTGGCTCTCTGGTGTCCTGGCTCTCTGGTGGTCTGGCTCTGGTTCTCTGGTGTCCTGGCTCTCTGGTGGCCTGGCTCTCTGGTGGCCTGGCTCTCTGGTGGCCTGGCTCTCTGGTGGCCTGGCTCTCTGGTGGCCTGGCTCTCTGGTGGCCTGGCTCTCTGGTGGCCTGGCTCTCTGGTGGCCTGGCTCTCTGGTGGCCTGGCTCTCTGGTGGCCTGGCTCTCTGGTGGCCTGGCTCTCCGGTGGCCTGGCTCTCCGGTGGCCTGGCTCTCCGGTGGCCTGGCTCTCCGGTGGCCTGGCTCTCCGGTGGCCTGGCTCTCTGGTGGCCTGGCTCTCCGGTGGCCTGGCTGTCCGGTGGCCTGGCTGTCCGGTGGCCTGGCTCTCCGGTGGCCTGGCTGTCCGGTGGCCTGGCTGTCCGGTGGCCTGGCTGTCCAGTGGCCTGGCTGTCCAGTGGCCTGGCTCTCCGGTGGCCTGGCTCTCCGGTGGCCTGGCTCTCCGGTGGCCTGGCTCTCCGGTGGCCTGGCTCTGGTTCTCTGGTGTCCTGGCTCTCTGGTGGTCTGGCTCTGGTTCTCTGGTGTCCTGGCTCTCTGGTGGCCTGGCTCTCTGGTGGCCTGGCTCTCTGGTGGCCTGGCTCTCTGGTGGCCTGGCTCTCTGGTGGCCTGGCTCTCTGGTGGCCTGGGTCTCTGGTGGCCTGGCTCTCTGGTGGCCTGGCTCTCTGGTGGCCTGGCTCTGGTTCTCTGGTGTCCTGGCTCTCTGGTGGTCTGGCTCTGGTTCTCTGGTGTCCTGGCTCTCTGGTGTCCTGGCTCTCTGGTGTCCTGGCTCTCTGGTGTCCTGGCTCTCTGGTGTCCTGGCTCTCTGGTGGCCTGGCTCTCTGGTGGCCTGGCTCTCTGGTGGCCTGGCTCTCTGGTGGCCTGGCTCTCTGGTGGCCTGGCTCTCTGGTGGCCTGGCTCTCTGGTGGCCTGGCTCTCTGGTGGCCTGGCTCTCTGGTGGCCTGGCTCTCTGGTGGCCTGGCTCTCTGGTGGCCTGGCTCTCCGGTGGCCTGGCTCTCCGGTGGCCTGGCTCTCCGGTGGCCTGGCTCTCCGGTGGCCTGGCTCTCTGGTGGCCTGGCTCTCTGGTGGCCTGGCTCTCTGGTGGCCTGGCTCACCACAACTCATAGGTGAGAGTGCTACCATGGTGTCTGGCTGATACATGTTCAGGCTGACCAAAGAATCACAAGACTATTGCAATGTCTTAATAAGACTTTAAAAATAATCATATTTTGGGGGAGTTGTAGATAATAGAGTAGATATCATGACTGTTTGGTCACCCTGTATAAACATACTTACTCACATGTCCACACACACAAATGCTCATCCATATACACATACAAACATGCGCACCACAGTGTGACCTGCTCACACACACACTCTCCGCAGCAGTGAACAGGATCATGTTTGGAACAGGGCGGTGTTTGGGGTGGGCAGTGTGCCGGGCGAGGTGGGTGAGTGTGGAGTGTGGTGGGCAGGTATGTGCAGTGTGTAACTGGTTGGTTGTGACTGTGTTACAGAGGAGGCTGCCCTGCAGAGCCGGTCAGGCTGGGTGCCTCTCCTCATCGCCTTGCTACACGAGTCTACGAGCAGCTCCTCTCACTGGCAGCCCTACCTGTCCCTCTGGCCTGGCTTCAGCTCACTAAACCACCCCATGTTCTGGTAAGAAACTCCAGCCAACTCTCTCTCCTGATAATCCACAATCCATGCTGTATTGTTACTGGCTCCGCAAACCCTGATAATAAACCTCTCATCAACGAAAGGCAAAATACTGTAATAGAAACAGAAGTGGTCGGGAACACAGAGCAGGTCAGGCAGCATCTATGGAGAGAGGAAAGTGGGTTAACGTTTCAGGTTGATGGCCAAAGCTCCCTGGGAACATTCAGCAGGTCAGGCAGCATCTATGGAGAGATGCTCCATGGATGCTGCCTGACCTGCTGAGTGTTCCCAGCGACTTCTGTTCTTATTAAGGATTATTATGATGTGTATGTTCGGAATATTTGCTGCATACAGTGACTGGAGGAGTCTTGGCTGTGCTGGCTCTTTGGAAGAGCGACCCAATCAGCCCCACTCCCCTGCTCTTGCCCCATATCTTTGCAAATTTTCCCTTTCCAAGTCTCTATCCAATTCCCTTTTGAAAGTCGTTATTGAATCTGTTTCCTCCAACGCTTTCAGGCCGTGCGTTCCAGACCCTAACAACTCGCTGTGTAAAAAAAGATCTCCTCGTCTCCCCTCTGGTTCTTTTGTCAGTTATCTTAAATCTGTGTCCTCTGGTTACTGACCCACCTGCCAGTGGAAACAGTTTCTCCTGATCTACTCTATAAAACCCTCATAATCTTGAATAACTGTTAAATCTCCCCTTGACCTTCTCTGCTGTAAGGAGAATTAACGTATAAGATGCTGATTGAGGGTGAGGAGGTGAGGGTGCCAGATTGGTGTTTGTGCTGCTGTTCTGCAGAGGGAGGTGACTGTGGTGTGTGTGCAGGGAGGAGGGTGAGCGAGCCAGGCTGCTGCAGGGCACCGGGGTGCTGGAAGCAGTGCAAAGAGACCTGAGGAACATCGAAGATGAGCACCAGAGCATCGTGCTGCCATTCCTGCGCGCCCATCCCCAGACATTCCCCCCAAACACACACTGTCTGCAACTCTACAAGAGGCTCGTGGCCTTCGTCATGGCCTACAGGTCAGTGCGGGGGTGGGTGGGGGAAGTGGAGGAAGGGGTGATTGGGGGAGAGGAGGAGTGGGGGGGGGGGGAGAGAGGCTACCCTGTTAGTCAGTTTCCTGTGGCTGCAGTTTTCAGGAGCCATCAGACAATGATGAAGAGGATGATGATGATGAAGATGAGGACGAGGAGCTGAACCCTCCCATGATGGTGCCAATGGCTGACATCCTGAACCACATCTCCAACCACAACGCCAACCTGGAATTCACCCCCGTAAATATCACAGCAGGAGGGTGGGGGTGAACTGGGCGGGGAGCGGAGGGGGGGGTTGTGCTCAGTGTCTTCAGCCCCTTAGTGACACCTTCCCAGATCCTTGTTCTCACCTTGAAATCCCCCCATGGTCTCACCCCCACCCACCCTTTGTGCTCTCCGTCAACCTCATTGAACCCATTGAACCCTGACCTGCCCCACCATCGGCAGGTGGGCTTTCAGCCATTCTGCCCCCTCTCTCCAACTCCTTCTGCTTCACGACTGTTTGTGGGACGCTGCTGTATGCAATTGGCTGCTGTGTTTCGCCCACAAAATAACAGTCACTTCACTTGACAATATATTCTGTGAAACATTTTGAGACGTCTTGACCGTGATAAGGCGCTATATTCACACCCTTCATCTTCACCTATGTAGCCTGAGCTTTTGTTCATCTTTATGTCAACTTGCTCAGCGCCCCCCCACCCTCCCAATCGCACCTCTTTGCCCAGCCAACCTGTGTGACTGCAGACCCCCGCCCTCCCCCACTGACTGGCTCCTGGCTCTGCCTTTCTCTCTCCCACGCTGTGTCTCACTCTCTCTCTCTCTCCGCCCCCCACCACGCTGTGTCTCACTCTCTCTCTCTCTCTCCGCCCCCCACCCCGCTGTGTCTCACTCTCTCTCTCTCTCTCTCTCCGCCCCCCACCCCGCTGTGTCTCACTCTCTCTCTCTCCGCCCCCCACCCCGCTGTGTCTCACTCTCTCTCTCTTTCTCCGCCCCCCACCCCGCTGTGTTTCACTCTCTCCCACACTGTCTCACTCTCCCACGCTGTGACTCACTCTCTCTCTCTCCCTCCCTCTCTCCCCCCCCCCCCCCCGCCCCCCGCTGTGTCTCACTCTCTCCCACACTGTGTCTCTCACTCTGTCCCACACGGTGTCTCACTCTCTCTCGGGTTTGGTTTTGGCGGCGGAAATGGTTGTCGTACCGGGGGATCGGGTGGGTTTGGAGATGGTCCTGGATTTCAGGGGGACGAGGGAGTTGAAGATGGAGGAGAGGCGATCATGGAGCAGATGGACGGCTGCCTCAGGATCTCCGCAGGTGGAATGCCAGAGGGATAGGATGTTTGATGAAGTGAGGGCCTTTGTGAGGGTCTCGGGGGTAGCCTTTTCCAAGGGCGGTAGAGGTTGGTTGAGGGCTTGGTGGAGGAGAGAGGGATGTGAGAAGAGGAGATGAAAAAGTAGTTCCAGATGGCCTTGTCCACTATGCTGAGGTGGGAAATGTCAAGATCATGGGAGATGACGAGGTCAAGTGCAAGACCATGGTTGTGGTTGGGTGAATTTATATGGAGGGTGAGGTTTAGGGAGGAGAGGAGGGCAGTGAAATCGGCAGAAGTGGTGCAGGTGGAGTTTAGGTGGAGGTTGAAATCGCCCATTATGAGCAGGTGCTTGGAACAGAGGGACAGGGAAGAGAGGAAGGTAGAGATGTCTGTGTGGAAGGCCTTAGAGGGTGGTGGTAGACCAAAAGGATTTTCAATGGGAGAGAGGGGTAGAAGAGGGTGAGGTGCTCGAAGGAGGGGAAGCAGCCAGAAGAGTAGGGGGTGAGACCAAGGGAGGCTTTGGAAATGAAGGCCACCCTGCCGCCATGTTGGTTTGGACAGGGATGTGGTGGAAAGTGTAGCCAGTGGGTGATGGGACACTTGGGGTGGCTGCTCTGGGACAGCCAGTGCCGGGAGCCACGATGGACCCGGCAGAGGATGCCCAGGCTGGAGCAGAGGGAAGTGGTGATGGGGTCGAGGAGAGAGAGAAGGCGGGGAGGACGGTGGGAGAGAAGGACAGAGGGGGTGGGAGGAGAGACATTTAGAGTGGAGGGGAAGGCTCGGATCGGGGCTGCAGCCAAAACGCACGCTCAGAGACCGGGAGCGAGCGATCAACGGGACGGCATCAGCCCTCAGGCTCAGCCTCCCAGGTCATGGCCAGGGTGGCAGTGCCAGGGCCAGGACATTGTTGTTGTTGCTGTTTTTTTAAAAAAAAACACGGAGGGATAGAGGAAGTGTATTCAATACAATATCACATTTACACAGAACACCTTTCACTCCGGGAGGACGACTCCAGGCGCTGGACAGTTAGGGATTTGGACCCGAGCTGGGAATTGGGATCAGGAGGGGTGAGGGTAGGAGGGTGGCTGAAGATGTGGTTGAAGAGGAGGGTCTTGAGACATGCCTTTAAAGAGGCAAGGGAGAGCAAGGCGAAGGCACAAGCTGGCATCAATGGCAGATGCCAGATTTACTCCTGAACTTTTCCCCGGCCTATTGTTATGAGGAACTTCATGCTGACCATGTCTTATTTGCCAAAGCTCCACGTTCACATTGTCCAGACTGAGGTGGATAGATGTTTGTTAGGTCAGGGTGTCAAGTTGGGCAAGAGCGGGTCATTGGAGTTGGAAGTACAGATCAGCTATGATCTTATGGAATGGCGGAAAGGCTTGATGGGCAGAATGGCCTGCTCCTGTTCCTCTGAAGCACCGTGTTTGGTATGTAGGCAGACCACCAGCTCTGCACCTCTCAACTGGAGGAACCATCACTCAGTGTGGCGGGAAGTGTATCAAACTTGCGTTTTGTATACAATCTGGGGATCAGGTTCGACCCCTAACTGTACTTCCAACCTCGTCCTTAACCAAGACCCCCTTTTTCCACCTCCGTCAGATTGCCCACCTCCCGACTGTACCTCACCCCAAATGCAGCTGAACCCTCGTCCACCCCTTATCTCACGGCTCAACTATTCCCCTTGCTGATCTCCCCATCTCCACGTGACACAAAATATAACTGATTCAGAACTCCACCATCCTACTCTCACTAAACTCCATACCCCCATCACCACCATGGCTCCCTGTGACAGAATTGATCGATTACAAGATCCTCTCCCTAGCCTTCACACCCTGACATCTCTTTACTATTCTTACCTGCTCTCCACTACCCGCTGCTTCAGCTTGGCTGGCTCCGGCCTCCTGCTTGTCCTTTCCGCTCCACCATCGGTGGCTACGAGGCCCTGAAACTTTGGAATTCTCCCCCAATCCATCTGCCTTGCTCCCTCCATCCCTCTTTCAGATCATGATTTAAGACCTTCATCTTGAATTGTGCTTAAAGTTACCTCCTCCCTCTCCGCAGCTTGGGGTCAGGCTCTGCCACTATTATGGGCAGAGATAATGTATGTAAGGCGCTATAAAAATGTAAGCCGTTATCATTTCATGGGACCAAGTTAATCATTTATATTTGGTAAACGCTTGCCACATCAAGAAGACGTGCCTCACAGGATATACTCTAAAGTGTAGTGACTGTGTTTGGTAAATGTTGCAGCTGATTGATGGACAGCCATAGATTCATAGAATCTTACAGCAAAGAAGGAGGCCATTCGGCTCATCGTGCCTGTGTCAGTGCTTTGAAAGACTTACCCAATCACTCCCACTCTAATACCACAGCCCTACAAATGTTAACTTTTTAAGTCCCTATCCAATTACCTTTTGAAAGGTATTATCAAATCTGTTCGCATCACCCTTTCAGGTCATGCATCCCAGACTAACAACTCTCTGGGTAAAAATATCTCCTGGTCTCCCGTCTGGTTCTCTTGCCAATTATCTTAAATCTATGTCCCCTGGTTACCAACCCACCCGCCAGAGGAAACAGTTTCTCCCGATCTACTCTATCAAACCCTTCATAGTTTTGAACACCTTTATTAAATCTCCCCTCAACCTTCTCTGCTTTAGGGAGAACAATCCCAGTCTCTCTCCATAGTTATCGTCCCTCATCCCACAATTGAAAACTCCAGATGAGGCCTAACCAGTGATTTGTAAAGGTTCAACATAATACCTTTGCACTTTTACTCTACACTTCTTTTTATAAAGCCAAGGATCCCATATGCTTTAACAGCTTTGTCAATCTGTCCTGCCACCTTCAAGGATTTGGTTATGTGAGCCCCCAGGTCTCTGTTCCTGTACCCCCTTTAAAACTGTACCTTATATTAAATTGCCTCGTCTCCTCCCTCTTTGAGAAGCGCTATATAAATAATGATTTACTGACTCTCCATCACTGAAACGGTCCTAGCAAGTGTGTAAATCCAGTGTTTGTTTTCTAGGGCACACTTCGTGTCTTACTGGTTCTTTTGCATGACTTTCCGGAGTTCCTGTGTGACTACCATTATGGCTTCTGTGATGTGATCCCACCCAACTGTATCCAGCTGCGGAACCTGATCCTGAGTGCCTTCCCACGCAACATGCGGCTGCCAGATCCCTTCACTCCCAACCTGAAGGTACACAGCGCTGGTGACCAGCTCCCAATCACTTCTGAAGTAATGCAGGAGACATCACCGTCTCAGCACCAAGCCCAGCACCCTTTATGCTACAAATATGACACCTCAATAAAATGAATGCTGCTGATTTCAGCCTGTTTCAGAGACTGTGTAACAATAGTGATGGACTCTGAAGTGCCTGAACTCTGCTCCCATCTGAAGCCAGGTTTGGGGTGTTTGAGCTGAGTTTCACGATCGATATTAAATCCAGAGTTTGAAAGTGAAGCTTTCCAGAATCTCCCAAATACCATCTCCTCAATTTGTTTCTCTCCTGAAGACTTTTATCCTTCAACTGAGGGACCTCTTAGTGCAGGTATCCTCTCGTACCTCACCACACGGCCACTGATTGTGTGTGACGGGGAGTGTCGCAGGCTTATTTGGCCACACGGCCTCGCTTACTTCCAGGAATATCTAGTGAACATCAGCGGAGATACTGGCTGTTTGTCTTACGCTGCTCTCCTCTCCCCACTCCCAGCCTTGCTGAGGCCCTTCCCCAGGGCCGGTCTGAGATCAGTCACTCACTACAAATCAGCGTTGTTCCTGGTGCTACAATGCAAAGCTTTACCCTGTGGCAGCCCTGAGACTGATACTCATTGTGTCATGTTACTGAGCTCTGCTTTGCAGTATTGAGACTGTTGTGTTGTGGCAGGTGGATATGCTGAGCGAAATCAACATTGCTCCTCGGATACTGACCAACTTCACCGGAGTGATGCCACCTCAGTTTAAGAAGGACCTGGACTCCTATTTGAAGACCCGTTCTCCAGTCACCTTCCTGTCTGAGCTGCGCAGCAACCTGCAGGTAAGCATGAGGCTGTTCACCTTCATCCATAGTGTCCTTCCTTACACTGGCTAGTTATGATTTCAAGGGACGTGCCATCAAAATGTAAGCTTTATCGGAGGTAATAATCTCTTCAAAAAAATAATAAATTGGTCACTCAATCCACGACTGTTTGTGGGACGCTCCTGTGCCGCATGTCGCCCACAAAATATGCAGTTGATTCATTTCACAGTATATTCTGTGAAGCGCTTTGAGACGCTCGAAGATATAATAAGGCACCGTATCAAATGCAATGATTATTATTATGAGGCCCAGTGTAGTGAGTTAATGCGTTCAGTTTATCCTCACATATTAAAATATCTTTGGCAGAGCTACCCAATCAGTCCCACTCACCCGCTCTTTTCCCATATCCTTGCAAGTTTTTTTTCTTTTTAACTACCTGTCCCTTTTGAAAGTTGTTATTGAATCCGTTTCCACTGACCTTTTCAGATCATGCATTCCAGACCACCAGCTGTGTGTGTGTGTATATATATATATATATATATAAAAACTAATGTATATTTTATTTCTCCTTGTCTCCCTTCTGGTTCTTTGAACATCGCCAGACTACGGCACTACCTCACCCCTCACGCTGCTGAAACCCTGGTTCACGCCTTTGTCACCTCAAGGCTGGACTATGGGAACTCTCTCCTCGCGGCCTTCCCGCCACCTCCCTCCACAAGCTGCAGGTCATTCAGAACTCTGCAGCTCGTGTACTGTCCCGCACCAGGCTTCGGGACCACATCACTCCCACCCTCGCTCGCCTCCACTGGCTCCCCATCCCCCAGAGGATTGATTTCAAGATCCTCATCCTCACCTACAAGGCCATTCACGGCCTTGCTCCCTCCTACCTCTCCAACCTACTATCCCCCTACCTACCTGCCCGTACCCTCCGTTCCTCTGGCTCCGGTCTGCTCCACGTCCCCCGCCCCAACCGCCCTACCATCGGTGGTCGGGCCTTCAGCCTCTCAGCCCCCAGGCTCTGGAACTCCATCCCCCAGTGCCTTCGCCTTGCTTCCTCCCTTTCCTCCTTCAAGGCCGGTCTCAAAACCTTTCTCTTTGACCGAGCCTTCAGCTCCCCTCTCGACTCTCTTCCCCCTCCTCGCTCCCTCCCTTCCCTCCCCTCACCCTGACCATTTCCCCCTCCTTGCTCCCTCCCTTCCCTCACCCTGACCATTTCCCCCCTGCTCGGGTCATGACCCAACTGTACAGCGCCTTAGGACGTCCTCCTGACGTGAAAGGCGCTTTTAAATGGAATCTTGTTGTTGTTGTTGTTGTTTGCCAATTATCTTAAATCTATGTGGTTACTGACCCATCTTCCAGTGAAAACAGTTTCTCCCTATCTATTATCAAAACCCTCATAATTTTGAACAACTCTATTAATCCCCCCTTAACCTTCTCTGCTGTAAGGAGAATAATCTTTTTTTGTATTTTCTTTGTGTTCAGGTCTCAAACGAACCTGGCAATCGGTACAACATTCAGCTAATCAACGCACTGGTGCTGTATGTGGGCACGCAGGCGATCGCTCACATCCACAACAAGGGCAGCACCCCCTCCATGAGCACCATCACCCACTCAGCCCACATGGACATCTTCCAGAACCTGGCTGTGGACCTCGATACAGAAGGTAAAGAACTGAAAAACGGCAAAAGCTACAATGGTCAGTTTTTAAGCTTTATTATCCCTGTATTTGCCCAGTAACCTCTGTACTTGGACTTGTTAAACGCTATGTTTAAAGGAGGAGAATAGAGCCAGGGCAATACTAGCACATACAGGTGGATGGAATCCTCGAACAGTAAAGCAAAGGAGAGAGCTGGTCTTTTCTCTTCCTCTCCTCCCCCCCCTTCCCCTTCCTAATAGTGACCTCAGTATCGCACTCACTGCAGATGGATGTTATTAGCATGGTTTGAGGGTGGGGAGGTGGGGGGGCAGCGCCACAGTAATCCTCATTGGATCTGGCCTGGAGAGTCAGCCAGACCTCCACATCCCAGCCACATTGTCCTGTCTGGCCTCAGTGACCCAGGCAGGATCTCCCACGGGACCCAAGCTATTCTCCTCCTTTACATTAGCAATGTTCACATAGCACTAATCTCTGTGGTTCAGCTCGCAATTCCCTCCTTCTCAAAGAAACAATTGAGAAATCCTGAACTGTTTGCCTTGCGTGCTGCTTAATGGGATAATGTGTGCAGGGCAATGGCCCCGAGCGCCTGCAGCTTGTGGACTGGAACCCCTGGGGAGGGCGGGACAGGGCAGGGAGGGGGGAGAGCAGGAGGAGGGGTGGGGTCGATGCTAGGTTTAAAGTGTAAGAGGTCTAGGCTGATGTATTTAATAATCGGCTTAGTGAAGGTGCTGAGTGTTGTGTGTTCCTGCAGCTCCAGTGGCAGATTATCAGGCCTGGGTGGATGAGGACATGTGTGGTGTGTTGGCTATGTTTCACTGCCCAGTGGAGGGAGTGATTGTGTCAGTGTGGGCGTCTGGGATATCTGGCTTCTCCTCTGTCTTACAGGTCGGTACTTGTTCCTGAACGCCATCGCCAACCAGCTGCGTTACCCCAACAGCCACACTCACTACTTCAGCTGCACCATGCTCTACCTGTTTGCTGAGGCCAACACTGAGGCCATTCAGGAGCAGATCACCAGGTGAACAACCAACCCCCTGGCCCCAGACACCTTCTCCTCCCCGCCCCAGGCATGCATCTCCCACCACGCCCCCAGGCACGCGCCCTTCCCCACGCACGCATCCCCCCCCCAGGCACGCATCCCCCGCGCCCCCAGGCATCCCCCGCGCCCCAGGCACGCACACCACCACCTTGCCCCCTCAGCCCCAGCCACTTGTCCCCATGTGCTCGGTCTGCGTCTGTGTGCTCGGTGTGTCTTATATCTGTGCGCTCGGGCGGTGTGTGTCGGTCTCAGTGCTCAGTGTGTCTGGTTGCCTGCAGGGTGCTGCTGGAGCGGCTGATTGTGAACAGGCCGCACCCGTGGGGGCTCCTCATCACTTTCATCGAGCTGATTAAAAATCCAGCGTTCAAGTTCTGGAACCATGAGTTCGTCCACTGTGCTCCTGAGATTGAGAAGTAGGTTTGGATTCGCACTCACTCTAGACTTTTGTTTTCTGTTTCAGTTTGCCCCCAGCCACCTCACATTACACACGTCATCAACCCGTCTTTATTGTGATCCCATTCTGTGCAACACCATTACTGAGCTATTCACTCTCAGTCAAGATCACAAAATACACATTGTTTTGCCCCATTGCTGTCGCTGAGGACAGATCTGCTCCCACACACTGCTAAGCTGCCAGATCAGGTGTAGTAACAGCTGAGTTCGGAGTGTGTCCCTCTGTGCACCCTATTATGCACAGCACTGTGTACTTTTCTGGGACCAAGCACACTTATTTTGATGCTGTGTACCATTAATTGGTTTCCTTCCTCCCTTTTCTACTGAGGAACCTGGAACTCAACATTCATCCCAGATTCATCCCAAATCCTTCATCTGGAATCTATATCCGGGGAAGCTATCGCTGGATACAGATAAGATTCTAACATCAAGTTAACAAATGGGAACCATTTGGCCTGAGCTGCTCTAGAGCCACCCACCAGCCTCCCTATGGCACCTCCACGTTCCCTCCACCTCTTGGGGAATGTTGTCATAGATACCCCTGATCCCCAAAGCATAACCTCTACTCCCTAACTCAGCCCCCCCCACCCCCGCACACATTCTCTCTCACACACTGTCTCCGTTTGTGCTGATGTTGCTCTGGCAGAGATGTTCTTGGGTCTGATTGTGACAGACTCAGTCAGATAGACCTGTGTTGTGTTTAATGCAGTTTTAGCCTTCACAGGTGGTTGTTCCTTGTGCACTTATCCAGCTTCTCATTTCCAGGCCCCTCTCTCCCTGACCTATTTCAGTGGATTTTTCTTTCTTTTCTAATAAGTGTCAACTCGTAAACTAGGCAAGAAGGCAACAGGTCTGACCCTAGCTGAGTATCTACCACCTTCTATGTGTGGGGGAGGGGGGGGGCGGTGGGAAGCTGTGCCTGTTATTCTGAATTAGTTATGGGGGGGAGGGAAAGAGTTGTGTCTTGTGTCTGGGCAGGTGCTCACTCCCTCTCTGTTTGTGGGAAGTCCTGAATGTTGAGTTGACAGGGAGTGGAGTGCTCAGTCTACACTGGAGTCACAGAGGTCTGCAGAACCTCACTCCTGTGCTGGTTTGTTTTTCAGCTGCTTGACTAATTCTGGTGAATGGTGTTTTGCAGATTGTTCCAGTCTGTAGCTCAGTGCTGTATGGGACAGAAGCAGGCACAGCAAGTAATGGAAGGCACTGGTGCCAGCTAAAACTATGAAGAAATGTTCCATACTGTGGACATGCAACATGGAGAGTGATGAGCAGCCCACTGTTTTCTTGAAACTGACGTTGGTTGTGTAAATTGCAGGTTCTTCCAATCCGATGCAGTCCTCTGCACAAGTCAGACATAGGAAAAGCCGCTGGTGAAGGGCTACATGTTGGACATGTTGTTTTCATTTGTCACTTGGCCAAAAAAAAGCAAATGCTGTGAATATCATTTGAAATGATATAAAAACACAATGTAAATAAAAGGGAGTGCAACCTCAAACTGGACTTTCTCCATCTGTGCAAATTGTATTAAAGACTTCAACCCAGTCATTACTGTTGGCAGCTGATGAGACTTAGATTGAAGGGCGTCTGGGACGGATTTTCCCCATTCCCCCCTCCCCCACCACGTCCCCTCCACTCTCCGAAGATCTTACAGGAGCTGCTCTTCATCTTGTGGGGAAGCAATATCAACTCCTCTAGTCCTACACACAAACTACAGCCCAGTGGTATGGATATGCAGTATGGTTTGCAAAAAAGTCATCTGTTTGCCTTTATATTTTTATTTTGAAGCATTTTGTCTGAAGACGCCGAGCAGCTCCTCTTAAACGAAAGGGGGTCCCGGGCTCTGCGGGGTCCTTAATGCGAAGGGAAATAAGAGGTTCTCCCTGAATTCTGTAAATTGTGGGATAAAGAGCCAGTTTTGCGGCACGAAGTCTATTAAGTTTGTAAAAAAGAACCAAGGACCAATACAGGCCATTTTGTAAGGATTTTGAATGTTGTTTTGTAAATGTATTGGTCCATGTGTTGTATTTTGTAGTCTTTGTAGTTTCCTTGGCTCTAGTTCTGCCACTTAACTCTCTTGTATGTAAGCATATTGTAGTTAATGCATTAAAACCCATGACATCAGTAATCTCCTTTGTTTATTGCCTCTAGAGATTTGGCTAGCAGGACACAGAATTGTGCTAACCAGCAGGCAAAGGGTTAGCTGCCTCTCTGACCTGTACTCCTGTAGTGAAACCTGCCCTTTCACGGCTCAACCCAACACAAACTTGACTGTTGGTGTCGGTCTCACTCCTGCATCTGCGTCAAAGGTTGTGGGTTCAGGGTAGGGGAGCGCTGCATGGTCCCAGGTGAGATGTTCAACCTGTCGGCCTGAATGTTAAATACCATTGGGAAAAACAAAAGATTCTCAACAATCCACTAGAGAAATCTCTTCATTTCAGTTTCGTCTCCCTCTCCATTACAGACTGATGCCTGTCTGTAAAGCTATTTGTGAGTCGTGTGCGGATTGTCTGCTCAGTTACTGATGGGGAGGTGGTCTGTTATCAGTTCCCCAATCCCCCAGAGTTTGATTGCTGCCCAAATTGTCCCCAGTTCCCTCCCCCCCCCCCCCCCCCCCAGGAGTTTTATGCTTGTGTGATTCTGAGGATTGGGTTCAGTGGTGAAAGCCTCGCTTGTAGCATCATGCCAGCACTTGGGTCTCTCATAAACAGATTATGTGGTGAGGTATTGGAGTTGTGTGGAAAGCTAAATCAAGCCAACACCTTCAGGCTGGCAGAGCAAGAATAGCACTGACCCTGGTTGTGTGGCTAACCACCGCACTCTACTCAGGGCTTCCCAAAGCTGAGCACAACACTTGACTGATAATTTTGTGTGAAGCTTTGACTTTGGCGAAACCACATTGCTGGAGATGTGAGCTGTTCAAGGAGGTGATCCCACCATGTGCTGGAGGCAACTTCTCGTTAGCCATTTCTAGATTAATTAGGTTTTACGTCAGGATTCAATGTGCATCTGTCTATGTATGTCCATCAGCAGGACTGACCCAGGCTTCCTATTGTTGCCCCCCCCCCCCCCAATCTGAACCCCTCAACCAGGAGAGGAGTTTGCTGAGGAAGTGGCTGCTTGTGTCTGGGGGGGGGGGGGCTCACTTGGTATCCCCAATATTGTGATGGTTCTGCCCTCAATGGCCAGTCAGTCTACCTCAAAATCCTGCCAAAGAACCAGACAGGCTGGTCTGTCATCAGCAGTGCCCAGGACGACTCAGGAACTGGAGAATGCACTTGAAGGTGGACTTGATTCTGGCATTCCATTACCAAACATGTCACCTTGGAGCCAGTTCATATCCAACGAGACCCCCCCCCCCGACAGCCTGTCTCGATTGATAGCACTCACCCACCTCTTGAGTCAGAAGGTTGCTGTTTTACACTCGTCAGGACTTGGAATTCATTTACTCTTAAGATGACACTCCAGTGCAGTGCTGCGGGAAGTGCTGTTTGTTGGACGTGCCCTCTGGGGAACAATACCTCAGATAAAATTGGTCATTTGCTCCATGAAAATTGATTTTCACTTGGAAAGACATGGGTTAATAAATAAAGCCAACACCAGAGTTGTTAAAGGCAAATCGTGTATAACTAACTTGAGTGAGTTCTTCTATGAAGCAATCGAGGAAGTTGATGAAGGTATTGCAATTGATATTGTGTATATGGACTTTCAAAAGGTGTTTGACGAACGTCCACATAATAATCTTGGGATTAAGGGAAGAGTAGCAGCACGGACCTGAAATTGGCTGGAAGACAAATAGCAGAGGGCAGTGGTGAACAGTTTTTCAGACCGGAGGAAAGTATACAGTGGTGTTCCCCAGGGATTGATATTAGGTCCACTGCTCTTTTTAAGATATGTGAATAACTTGGACAGAGAGAGCAACATTTTAAAGTTTGCTGATGACACACAACTTAGAAATATAGTGACCAGTGAGAAGGACAGCAGCAGACGGCGGAGACATGGCCAGTCTGGTGACGTGGGGAGACACGTGGCGGATGGAATTTAATGCAGAGAAATGTGAAGTGATGCATTTTGGGAATAATAATAATCCTTGCATTTGA
>NW_024704755.1:17618152-17735688 GCF_018977255.1 Callorhinchus milii | reverse complement strand
GAGAGTGAGACAGGGGAGGGGGGGGGAGAGAGAGAGAGAGTGAGACACCGTGTGGGACAGAGTGAGAGACACAGTGTGGGAGAGAGTGAGACACAGCGGGGGGCGGGGGGGGGGGGGAGAGAGGGAGGGAGAGAGAGAGATGAGTCACAGCGTGGGAGAGTGAGACAGTGTGGGAGAGAGTGAAACACAGCGGGGTGGGGGGCGGAGAAAGAGAGAGAGAGTGAGACACAGCGGGGTGGGGGGCGGAGAGAGAGAGAGTGAGACACAGCGGGGTGGGGGGCGGAGAGAGAGAGAGAGAGAGAGTGAGACACAGCGGGGTGGGGGCGGAGAGAGAGAGAGAGAGTGAGACACAGCGTGGTGGGGGGCGGAGAGAGAGAGAGAGTGAGACACAGCGTGGGAGAGAGAAAGGCAGAGCCAGGAGCCAGTCAGTGGGGGAGGGCGGGGGTCTGCAGTCACACAGGTTGGCTGGGCAAAGAGGTGCGATTGGGAGGGTGGGGGGGCGCTGAGCAAGTTGACATAAAGATGAACAAAAGCTCAGGCTACATAGGTGAAGATGAAGGGTGTGAATATAGCGCCTTATCACGGTCAAGACGTCTCAAAATGTTTCACAGAATATATTGTCAAGTGAAGTGACTGTTATTTTGTGGGCGAAACACAGCAGCCAATTGCATACAGCAGCGTCCACAAACAGTCGTGAAGCAGAAGGAGTTGGAGAGAGGGGGCAGAATGGCTGAAAGCCCACCTGCCGATGGTGGGGCAGGTCAGGGTTCAATGGGTTCAATGAGGTTGACGGAGAGCACAAAGGGTGGGTGGGGGTGAGACCATGGGGGGATTTCAAGGTGAGAACAAGGATCTGGGAAGGTGTCACTAAGGGGCTGAAGACACTGAGCACAACCCCCCCCTCCGCTCCCCGCCCAGTTCACCCCCACCCTCCTGCTGTGATATTTACGGGGGTGAATTCCAGGTTGGCGTTGTGGTTGGAGATGTGGTTCAGGATGTCAGCCATTGGCACCATCATGGGAGGGTTCAGCTCCTCGTCCTCATCTTCATCATCATCATCCTCTTCATCATTGTCTGATGGCTCCTGAAAACTGCAGCCACAGGAAACTGACTAACAGGGTAGCCTCTCTCCCCCCCCCCACTCCTCCTCTCCCCCAATCACCCTTCCTCCACTTCCCCCACCCACCCCCGCACTGACCTGTAGGCCATGACGAAGGCCACGAGCCTCTTGTAGAGTTGCAGACAGTGTGTGTTTGGGGGAATGTCTGGGGATGGGCGCGCAGGAATGGCAGCACGATGCTCTGGTGCTCATCTTCGATGTTCCTCAGGTCTCTTTGCACTGCTTCCAGCACCCCGGTGCCCTGCAGCAGCCTGGCTCGCTCACCCTCCTCCCTGCACACACACCACAGTCACCTCCCTCTGCAGAACAGCAGCACAAACACCAATCTGGCACCCTCACCTCCTCACCCTCAATCAGCATCTTATACGTTAATTCTCCTTACAGCAGAGAAGGTAGGGGAGATTTAAAGGTTTTCAAATATGAAGGGTTTTATAGAGTAGATCGGAGAAACTGTTTCCCTGGCGGTGGGTGTAACCAGGGACAAGATTTAAGATAATGCAAAAGAACCAGAGGGAGACAGGAGATTTTTTTACCAGGAGTTGTTAGTCTGGGAAGCAGACCTGAAAGGTGGATGCGAACAGATTAATAACACTTTCAAAGGGAATTGGATAGGACTTAAAGAAAATTTGAAGATTGGGGGAGCAGGGGAGTGGGAGTGATTGGGTCGCTCTTCCAAAGAGCCAGCACAGCCAAGACTCCTCCAGTCACTGTATGCAGCAAATATTCCGAACATACACATCATAATAATCCTTAATAAGAACAGAAGTCGCTGGGAACACTCAGCAGGTCAGGCAGCATCCATGGAGCATCTCTCCATAGATGCTGCCTGACCTGCTGAATGTTCCCAGGGAGCTTTGGCCATCAACCTGAAACGTTAACCCACTTTCCTCTCTCCATAGATGCTGCCTGACCTGCTCTGTGTTCCCGACCACTTCTGTTTCTATTACAGTATTTTGCCTTTCGTTGATGAGAGGTTTATTATCAGGGTTTGCGGAGCCAGTAACAATACAGCATGGATTGTGGATTATCAGGAGAGAGAGTTGGCTGGAGTTTCTTACCAGAACATGGGGTGGTTTAGTGAGCTGAAGCCAGGCCAGAGGGACAGGTAGGGCTGCCAGTGAGAGGAGCTGCTCGTAGACTCGTGTAGCAAGGCGATGAGGAGAGGCACCCAGCCTGACCGGCTCTGCAGGGCAGCCTCCTCTGTAACACAGTCACAACCAACCAGTTACACACTGCACATACCTGCCCACCACACTCCACACTCACCCACCTCGCCCGGCACACTGCCCACCCCAAACACCGCCCTGTTCCAAACATGATCCTGTTCACTGCTGCGGAGAGTGTGTGTGTGAGCAGGTCACACTGTGGTGCGCATGTTTGTATGTGTATATGGATGAGCATTTGTGTGTGTGGACATGTGAGTAAGTATGTTTATACAGGGTGACCAAACAGTCATGATATCTACTCTATTATCTACAACTCCCCAAAATATGATTATTTTTAAAGTCTTATTAAGACATTGCAATAGTCTTGTGATTCTTTGGTCAGCCTGAACATGTATCAGCCAGACACCATGGTAGCACTCTCACCTATGAGTTGTGGTGAGCCAGGCCACCAGAGAGCCAGGCCACCAGAGAGCCAGGCCACCAGAGAGCCAGGCCACCGGAGAGCCAGGCCACCGGAGAGCCAGGCCACCGGAGAGCCAGGCCACCGGAGAGCCAGGCCACCAGAGAGCCAGGCCACCAGAGAGCCAGGCCACCAGAGAGCCAGGCCACCAGAGAGCCAGGCCACCAGAGAGCCAGGCCACCAGAGAGCCAGGCCACCAGAGAGCCAGGCCACCAGAGAGCCAGGCCACCAGAGAGCCAGGCCACCAGAGAGCCAGGCCACCAGAGAGCCAGGCACCAGAGAGCCAGGACACCAGAGAGCCAGGACACCAGAGAGCCAGGACACCAGAGAGCCAGGACACCAGAGAACCAGAGCCAGACCACCAGAGAGCCAGGACACCAGAGAACCAGAGCCAGGCCACCAGAGAGCCAGGCCACCAGAGAGCCAGGCCACCAGAGACCCAGGCCACCAGAGAGCCAGGCCACCAGAGAGCCAGGCCACCAGAGAGCCAGGCCACCAGAGAGCCAGGCCACCAGAGAGCCAGGCCACCAGAGAGCCAGGACACCAGAGAACCAGAGCCAGACCACCAGAGAGCCAGGACACCAGAGAACCAGAGCCAGGCCACCGGAGAGCCAGGCCACCGGAGAGCCAGGCCACCGGAGAGCCAGGCCACCGGAGAGCCAGGCCACTGGACAGCCAGGCCACTGGACAGCCAGGCCACCGGACAGCCAGGCCACCGGACAGCCAGGCCACCGGAGAGCCAGGCCACCGGACAGCCAGGCCACCGGACAGCCAGGCCACCGGAGAGCCAGGCCACCAGAGAGCCAGGCCACCGGAGAGCCAGGCCACCGGAGAGCCAGGCCACCGGAGAGCCAGGCCACCGGAGAGCCAGGCCACCGGAGAGCCAGGCCACCAGAGAGCCAGGCCACCAGAGAGCCAGGCCACCAGAGAGCCAGGCCACCAGAGAGCCAGGCCACCAGAGAGCCAGGCCACCAGAGAGCCAGGCCACCAGAGAGCCAGGCCACCAGAGAGCCAGGCCACCAGAGAGCCAGGCCACCAGAGAGCCAGGCCACCAGAGAGCCAGGACACCAGAGAACCAGAGCCAGACCACCAGAGAGCCAGGACACCAGAGAGCCAGAGCCAGGCCACCGGAGAGCCAGGCCACCGGAGAGCCAGGCCACCGGAGAGCCAGGCCACCGGAGAGCCAGGCCACCGGAGAGCCAGGCCATCGGAGAGCCAGGCCACCGGAGAGCCAGGCCACCGGACAGCCAGGCCACCGGACAGCCAGGCCACCGGAGAGCCAGGCCACCGGAGAGCCAGGCCACCGGAGAGCCAGGCCACCAGAGAGCCAGGCCACCAGAGAGCCAGGCCACCGGAGAGCCAGGCCACCGGAGAGCCAGGCCACCGGAGAGCCAGGCCACCGGAGAGCCAGGCCACCGGAGAGCCAGGCCACCGGAGAGCCAGGCCACCGGAGAGCCAGGCCACCAGAGAGCCAGGCCACCAGAGAGCCAGGCCACCAGAGAGCCAGGCCACCAGAGAGCCAGGCCACCAGAGAGCCAGGCCACCAGAGAGCCAGGCCACCAGAGAGCCAGGCCACCAGAGAGCCAGGCCACCAGAGAGCCAGGCCACCAGAGAGCCAGGCCACCAGAGAGCCAGGCCACCAGAGAGCCAGGACACCAGAGAACCAGAGCCAGGCCACCAGAGAGCCAGGTCACCAGAGAACCAGAGCCAGGCCACCAGAGAGCCAGAGCCAGACCAGAGAACCAGAGCCAGACCAGAGAGCCAGGCCACCGGAGAGCCAGGCCATCGGAGAGCCAGGCCACCGGACAGCCAGGCCACCGGACAGCCAGGCCACCGGACAGCCAGGCCACCGGACAGCCAGGCCACCGGACAGCCAGGCCACCGGACAGCCAGGCCACCGGAGAGCCAGGCCACCGGAGAGCCAGGCCACCAGAAAGCCAGGTTGACACTGTCAAGAAAAGAGAGGAGGACCATAAAGTGGATGGGCAGGAGGCAACGATGTGGGTAAATACACGTGTGTGTGTGTGTATTGGGGTGGGATGGGGGGATGGGGGAGTTACAGACCTTTTTTTAGTAAATCCCGAATGGCTGAGGTCCTGGGGTTGAGCAGCGCTGAGCGGGGCACGGAGAACAGCAGCTCCCCTTCCTGTATGTGCTGTGTGGCCAGCATGCCGTACTGTGCCACTGTGCCCTCCGCACTCACACACACCTGTAATAGTGCAAGCAAACAGTCACTGCACCAGCCAACCTGTGTTCGTCTCTCTCTCTCACACACACATCGCTCCTCTCCAACAACCAGGCTCCTCACCAGCCTCAGCCACACGGCTTGGAATGACTCCTATTGGGGTCAAAGCTCCACGAGTTAATTATGTTCTAATGAATCATCCGCACCCTCTAGCAAAAGGGAGAGTGGGAGGGAATCAGAGAGAGAGAGAGGGAATCAAGAACAACAAGATTACATGTGTATAGCACCTTTCATGTCAGGACGTCCCAAGGCGCTGGACAGAGTACAGCATTTCAGACCTGAACTGGGGTCGGGAGGGGACGGGAAAGGGTGTTTCTGATGTCATGGTCGAAGACGAGGGTCTTGAGGCGGGATTTGAAGGAGGCTAAGAAGGATTGAGGCGGAGTGAGTGGGGGATGGAATTCCAGAGGTTGGGGGCAGAGTGACTGAAGGCTCTCCCGCCAATGGTGGGTTGGGGGACGTGGAGCAGCCGGAGCCGGCTGAGCGGAGGGAACGGGCGGGTTGATAAGGGGTTAGGAGGTCGCAGAGGTAGGGTGGGGCGAGGCCATGGAGGGCTTTGTAGGTGAGGACCAGGATCAGGGAACGAGAGGGAGGGAATCAGGGAGAGAGAGAGAAAGGGAATCAGGGAGAGAGAGAGAATCAGGGAGAGAGAGAGGGAATCAGGAGAGACAGAGAATCAGGAAGAGAGAGAGAGAATTAGGGAGAGATAATGAATCAGGGAGTGAGAGAATGAATCGGGGAGAGAGAGAGAGGGAATCGGGAGAGAGGGAATTGGGAGAGAGAGAGAATCAGGGAGCGGGAGAATCAGGGAGAGAGAGAGAAGGAATCAGGGAGAGAGAGGGAATCAGGGAGAGAGAGGGAATCGGAGAGAGAGAGAGAGAGAGAGAGAGAGAGAGGGAATCAGGGATAGAGAGAGAAGGGGAATCAGGGAAAGAGAGAGGAGAGGGGGAATCAGGGGAGAGAGAGGATCAGGGAGAGAGAGAGATGGAATCAGAGAGAGAGCGAGGAAATCAGGGAGAGAGAGAATCACGGAACAAGAGAGAATCAAGAGTGAGAGAGAGAATCAGGGCGAGAGAGCGAGAATCAGGGAGAGAGAGAGAGAATCGGAGGAATCAGGGATAGAGTGTGGCTGGAACCTGTTTGACTGCTCATCTCTCTCTTCATCCACTGTAACAACAATATCACACTGCTCTCTCACCTTCCTGCTCAGCTCCAGCCCGACCCGTTTACACCACTGCAGGAAGCAGCTCAGTGCGGAGTCTGTGTCGGCGTCAGTGTGCTCACAGCCCATCTATAGACAGAGAGAGGAACATCAGCACTCAGTCAGTCACACACTGTACACCTGTCCTCACTATCCCAGCTCGAGCCAGACTCACCCTGGGCTTCACTCCAGAACGGGAGCCCCTTGGACAATCAAAGCTTCCTACATCCCAATATACCAGTTTCACATCCCCCCCAGCATTCCCCGTGTAGCCAACGTGCACAGAACACACTTTGGCACAATGGCTCTGGTACCAGTTGTGTTTAGACACAGGGAGAGAGATCAGAGAGCTCCAGTGGGGAGCGAGCCCCAGCACAGACACAGGGAGAGAGATCAGAGAGCTCCAATGGGGGAGCGAACCCCAGCACAGACACAGGGAGAGAGATCAGAGAGCTCCAATGGGGGAGCGAACCCCAGCACAGACACAGGGAGAGAGATCAGAGAGCTCCAATGGGGGAGCGAGCCCCAGCACAGACACAGGGAGAGAGATCAGAGAGCTCCAGTGGGGAGCGAGCCCCAGCACAGACACAGGGAGAGAGATCAGAGAGCTCCAGTGGGGGAGCGAGCCCCAGCACAGACACGATGGGGGAAAGGGCTCTGAATATTTTAATTTTTGGGGGGGGTGTCAGCCGGGTGTCTGACACACGCAGAAACCATCACCAAGAATCTCCAAACCAAACCAAGCTGAGAATTCCATACATCCCACCCACACATGGAAATCCCAGAGATAGATTGATGGAATGGAATGCGCTCTCTCTGGAGGGATGTATCCTGTTTACCTCATTCCACAAAGTATTAGGCACAGGTTGGCCTGAGCCAAGGCTTTGGGGTGGGGGGAGCCCCGAGTGTGTGTTGGGGTAACTGCGGGGGTCTAACCGGCTAAACCCACACACAGCTCGGCCATTGAGAGAGAGAGAGAGAGAGAGAGAGAGAGCGCTGCGTCTCTCTCTCTCCCCCCCCTCCCGTGTCTCACTCTCACTCTCTCTCCCACGCTGTGTCTCACTCTCTCTCCCCAACGCTGTGTCTTACTCTCTCTCTCCCCAACGCTGTGTCTCACTCTCTCTCTCCTCAACACTGTATCTCACTCTCTCCCACGATGTGTCTCACTCTCTCTCCCCAACGCTGTGTGTGTGTGTGTGTCTCATTCTCTTCCATGCTGTGTCTAACTCTCCCTCGCTGTGTCTCACTCTTTCCTTCCCATGCTGCGTCTCACTCTCTTGTCTCCCACATTGTGTCTCACTCTCTGTCTCTTGTGTTGTGTGTTTCTCTCCCACGCTGTATGTCACTCTCTCCCTCGCTGTGTGTCACTCTCTCGCTGTGCCTCTTTCTCACTCTGTGTGTCTCTCTTCCACGCCGTGTGTCTCTCTCTCCTACTCTGTGCCTCTCTCTCTCTCGTGCTGTGACAGGACTGCTTGAAGATGGTCTCGTTACGTGCCATTTCTGCTGGTGAGGAGATCTTTAACACCTACGGCCAATTGGCCAACTGGCAGTTGCTGCACATGTACGGCTTCACAGAGCCGGCCCCCGGAAACTCGCAGGATGCTGTGGAGATCCCGATGGAGACCCTACGTGAGGCAGCATTACATGGTGAGGCACGTAGTGAGACTCATGACCAGCCCTCAACTTGACCCCAGCACCCAGCCCCCCCACCCCCCACACCCATCCCACCCCAACCTCAGTTGGATTTCAGTAAAACCTGTACCTGTATCTCTGCTCATCTCCTCCTGTTTCACTCTGAGAATGAACGAGAGGGAGGATTATTGTTATTATTGTTTCTTCAATTTAATCTCCACCTTCTATAATTCAATAATTCACTCACTTTGACTTTCCAGGTCCATTTGCATGTTTCTGCTCTTATCACATCTCCCAGGTCAGGGTCATCAGGAAATGTAGAAAAACTCTCCTCCAAAGCCGAGACGGGTCATCAATATACTGGGACCCTCTCCTCACCTGCCCCCAGCCCCCCCACAAACAGCATCCCCCTCATCCCAACTCTGCCTCCCATCTCCCACCCAGTTTCCTGACCACGTTGTGGTATTTTGCCTTTAATTGTATTGCCTTAAATTTGAACTCATATTCTCTGACGTGACATCTTATCAGCTGTCTTCTTAAGTTTCACATAAATGATCCTTTATCTGACATTTTGAAAGCAGATTGTAACTGAGAGAATAAGAGGGGTTTGGCAGCTGTCGAGGGAATGATTTGCCGGTGGGGGAAAAAGGGGGGAGGTGGGGGCTGTTGGGGTTGAGTCCACTGAGGTTTAAAAGAGACAAGACAAATACAAAAGGCAAAATACTGCAGATGCTGGAAATCTGAAAATAAAAACACAATTCACTGGGAACACTCAGCAGGTCAGGCAGCATCTGTGGAGAGATACATCTCTTCTCTCCATCGATGCCGCCTGACCTGCTGAGTGTTCCCAGTGACTTTGGTTTCTATTTCAGGCAAATGCAGACAGAGGAAGACGATCAGAGGGATAGGGAGAGAAAGGAAGGGGGTAGGATGGATGGATGGACAGCTTCTTGGAGGAACAAACATGGGCACAAAACTTGAGCCAAATGGCCTCCCATGTAGTACACCTCTATCCATCACTCCTGGTTCAGTCGGAGAGAGGGATTAGACCAATCAGACCCTTCACAAAACCAAGATGATCCAAGCAGATTAATTCAGATTCTCGGCTACTCTGTCCCTGATGATAATTGTGCCTACAACTTGATGTTAACCTCACAGCCTGCATTTTATTTGGTTACTCCCTTCCTCTCCTTGAATAATGGTGTTTGAATTATGGGGGGAGCTGGGAAGGGGCGGAGAGGGGGGGAAGGGGGTAGCAGGTTTTGTTTGGATGCTCCAGATAATAACCAGATGTTCAGTTGAAGTCAGTACTTTGTGCTGATTGTAGGTCAGACTCGGAGTAAGGGGCCTTTCTGCCCTTTTGGGAGATGGTGGTGGGGTGCTGGGGGGTGTCGGGATGCTGGGGGGTGTCGGGGTGCTGGTGTGATGGGTGTCGGGGTGCTGTTCTCAGGGTCGGCGGCGGGTGTTGGGGTGTTGGGGTGGGGGTGTCGAGGTGCTGATGTCGGGGTGTGTTCTCAGGGTTCGGAGCGGATGTTGGGGGTTATTGGGGTGTCGGGGTGCTGGGCTGATGTTGGGGTGCTGGGGGGTGTCGGGGTGATGGGTGTCAAATGCAAGGATTATTATTATTCCCAAAATGCATCACTTCACATTTCTCTGCATTAAATTCCATCCGCCACGTGTCTCCCCACGTCACCAGACTGGCCATGTCTCCGCCGTCTGCTGCTGTCCTTCTCACTGGTCACTATATTTCTAAGTTGTGTGTCATCAGCAAACTTTAAAATGTTGCTCTCTCTGTCCAAGTTATTCACATATCTTAAAAAGAGCAGTGGACCTAATATCAATCCCTGGGGAACACCACTGTATACTTTCCTCCGGTCTGAAAAACTGTTCACCACTGCCCTCTGCTATTTGTCTTCCAGCCAATTTCAGGTCCGTGCTGCTACTCTTCCCTTAATCCCAAGATTATTATGTGGACGTTCGTCAAACACCTTTTGAAAGTCCATATACACAATATCAATTGCAATACCTTCATCAACTTCCTCGATTGCTTCATAGAAGAACTCACTCAAGTTAGTTATACACGATTTGCCTTTAACAACTCTGGTGTTGGCTTTATTTATTAACCCATGTCTTTCCAAGTGAAAATCAATTTTCATGGAGCAAATGACCAATTTTATCTGAGGTATTGTTCCCCAGAGGGCACGTCCAACAAACAGCACTTCCCGCAGCACTGCACTGGAGTGTCATCTTAAGAGTAAATGAATTCCAAGTCCTGACGAGTGTAAAACAGCAACCTTCTGACTCAAGAGGTGGGTGAGTGCTATCAATCGAGACAGGCTGTCGGGGGGGGGGGGTCTCGTTGGATATGAACTGGCTCCAAGGTGACATGTTTGGTAATGGAATGCCAGAATCAAGTCCACCTTCAAGTGCATTCTCCAGTTCCTGAGTCGTCCTGGGCACTGCTGATGACAGACCAGCCTGTCTGGTTCTTTGGCAGGATTTTGAGGTAGACTGACTGGCCATTGAGGGCAGAACCATCACAATATTGGGGATACCAAGTGAGCCCCCCCCCCCCCAGACACAAGCAGCCACTTCCTCAGCAAACTCCTCTCCTGGTTGAGGGGTTCAGATTGGGGGGGGGGGGGGCAACAATAGGAAGCCTGGGTCAGTCCTGCTGATGGACATACATAGACAGATGCACATTGAATCCTGACGTAAAACCTAATTAATCTAGAAATGGCTAACGAGAAGTTGCCTCCAGCACATGGTGGGATCACCTCCTTGAACAGCTCACATCTCCAGCAATGTGGTTTCGCCAAAGTCAAAGCTTCACACAAAATTATCAGTCAAGTGTTGTGCTCAGCTTTGGGAAGCCCTGAGTAGAGTGCGGTGGTTAGCCACACAACCAGGGTCAGTGCTATTCTTGCTCTGCCAGCCTGAAGGTGTTGGCTTGATTTAGCTTTCCACACAACTCCAATACCTCACCACATAATCTGTTTATGAGAGACCCAAGTGCTGGCATGATGCTACAAGCGAGGCTTTCACCACTGAACCCAATCCTCAGAATCACACAAGCATAAAACTCCTGGGGGGGGGGGGGGGGGGGGGAGGGAACTGGGGACAATTTGGGCAGCAATCAAACTCTGGGGGATTGGGGAACTGATAACAGACCACCTCCCCATCAGTAACTGAGCAGACAATCCGCACACGACTCACAAATAGCTTTACAGACAGGCATCAGTCTGTAATGGAGAGGGAGACGAAACTGAAATGAAGAGATTTCTCTAGTGGATTGTTGAGAATCTTTTGTTTTTCCCAATGGTATTTAACATTCAGGCCGACAGGTTGAACATCTCACCTGGGACCATGCAGCGCTCCCCTACCCTGAACCCACAACCTTTGACGCAGATGCAGGAGTGAGACCGACACCAACAGTCAAGTTTGTGTTGGGTTGAGCCGTGAAAGGGCAGGTTTCACTACAGGAGTACAGGTCAGAGAGGCAGCTAACCCTTTGCCTGCTGGTTAGCACAATTCTGTGTCCTGCTAGCCAAATCTCTAGAGGCAATAAACAAAGGAGATTACTGATGTCATGGGTTTTAATGCATTAACTACAATATGCTTACATACAAGAGAGTTAAGTGGCAGAACTAGAGCCAAGGAAACTACAAAGACTACAAAATACAACACATGGACCAATACATTTACAAAACAACATTCAAAATCCTTACAAAATGGCCTGTATTGGTCCTTGGTTCTTTTTTACAAACTTAATAGACTTCGTGCCGCAAAACTGGCTCTTTATCCCACAATTTACAGAATTCAGGGAGAACCTCTTATTTCCCTTCGCATTAAGGACCCCGCAGAGCCCGGGACCCCCTTTCGTTTAAGAGGAGCTGCTCGGCGTCTTCAGACAAAATGCTTCAAAATAAAAATATAAAGGCAAACAGATGACTTTTTTGCAAACCATACTGCATATCCATACCACTGGGCTGTAGTTTGTGTGTAGGACTAGAGGAGTTGATATTGCTTCCCCACAAGATGAAGAGCAGCTCCTGTAAGATCTTCGGAGAGTGGAGGGGACGTGGTGGGGGAGGGGGGAATGGGGAAAATCCGTCCCAGACGCCCTTCAATCTAAGTCTCATCAGCTGCCAACAGTAATGACTGGGTTGAAGTCTTTAATACAATTTGCACAGATGGAGAAAGTCCAGTTTGAGGTTGCACTCCCTTTTATTTACATTGTGTTTTTATATCATTTCAAATGATATTCACAGCATTTGCTTTTTTTTGGCCAAGTGACAAATGAAAACAACATGTCCAACATGTAGCCCTTCACCAGCGGCTTTTCCTATGTCTGACTTGTGCAGAGGACTGCATCGGATTGGAAGAACCTGCAATTTACACAACCAACGTCAGTTTCAAGAAAACAGTGGGCTGCTCATCACTCTCCATGTTGCATGTCCACAGTATGGAACATTTCTTCATAGTTTTAGCTGGCACCAGTGCCTTCCATTACTTGCTGTGCCTGCTTCTGTCCCATACAGCACTGAGCTACAGACTGGAACAATCTGCAAAACACCATTCACCAGAATTAGTCAAGCAGCTGAAAAACAAACCAGCACAGGAGTGAGGTTCTGCAGACCTCTGTGACTCCAGTGTAGACTGAGCACTCCACTCCCTGTCAACTCAACATTCAGGACTTCCCACAAACAGAGAGGGAGTGAGCACCTGCCCAGACACAAGACACAACTCTTTCCCTCCCCCCCATAACTAATTCAGAATAACAGGCACAGCTTCCCACCGCCCCCCCCCTCCCCCACACATAGAAGGTGGTAGATACTCAGCTAGGGTCAGACCTGTTGCCTTCTTGCCTAGTTTACGAGTTGACACTTATTAGAAAAGAAAGAAAAATCCACTGAAATAGGTCAGGGAGAGAGGGGCCTGGAAATGAGAAGCTGGATAAGTGCACAAGGAACAACCACCTGTGAAGGCTAAAACTGCATTAAACACAACACAGGTCTATCTGACTGAGTCTGTCACAATCAGACCCAAGAACATCTCTGCCAGAGCAACATCAGCACAAACGGAGACAGTGTGTGAGAGAGAATGTGTGCGGGGGTGGGGGGGCTGAGTTAGGGAGTAGAGGTTATGCTTTGGGGATCAGGGGTATCTATGACAACATTCCCCAAGAGGTGGAGGGAACGTGGAGGTGCCATAGGGAGGCTGGTGGGTGGCTCTAGAGCAGCTCAGGCCAAATGGTTCCCATTTGTTAACTTGATGTTAGAATCTTATCTGTATCCAGCGATAGCTTCCCCGGATATAGATTCCAGATGAAGGATTTGGGATGAATCTGGGATGAATGTTGAGTTCCAGGTTCCTCAGTAGAAAAGGGAGGAAGGAAACCAATTAATGGTACACAGCATCAAAATAAGTGTGCTTGGTCCCAGAAAAGTACACAGTGCTGTGCATAATAGGGTGCACAGAGGGACACACTCCGAACTCAGCTGTTACTACACCTGATCTGGCAGCTTAGCAGTGTGTGGGAGCAGATCTGTCCTCAGCGACAGCAATGGGGCAAAACAATGTGTATTTTGTGATCTTGACTGAGAGTGAATAGCTCAGTAATGGTGTTGCACAGAATGGGATCACAATAAAGACGGGTTGATGACGTGTGTAATGTGAGGTGGCTGGGGGCAAACTGAAACAGAAAACAAAAGTCTAGAGTGAGTGCGAATCCAAACCTACTTCTCAATCTCAGGAGCACAGTGGACGAACTCATGGTTCCAGAACTTGAACGCTGGATTTTTAATCAGCTCGATGAAAGTGATGAGGAGCCCCCACGGGTGCGGCCTGTTCACAATCAGCCGCTCCAGCAGCACCCTGCAGGCAACCAGACACACTGAGCACTGAGACCGACACACACCGCCCGAGCGCACAGATATAAGACACACCGAGCACACAGACGCAGACCGAGCACATGGGGACAAGTGGCTGGGGCTGAGGGGGCAAGGTGGTGGTGTGCGTGCCTGGGGGCGCGGGGGATGCCTGGGGGCGCGGGGGATGCGTGCCTGGGGGGGGGATGCGTGCGTGGGGAAGGGCGCGTGCCTGGGGGCGTGGTGGGAGATGCATGCCTGGGGCGGGGAGGAGAAGGTGTCTGGGGCCAGGGGGTTGGTTGTTCACCTGGTGATCTGCTCCTGAATGGCCTCAGTGTTGGCCTCAGCAAACAGGTAGAGCATGGTGCAGCTGAAGTAGTGAGTGTGGCTGTTGGGGTAACGCAGCTGGTTGGCGATGGCGTTCAGGAACAAGTACCGACCTGTAAGACAGAGGAGAAGCCAGATATCCCAGACGCCCACACTGACACAATCACTCCCTCCACTGGGCAGTGAAACATAGCCAACACACCACACATGTCCTCATCCACCCAGGCCTGATAATCTGCCACTGGAGCTGCAGGAACACACAACACTCAGCACCTTCACTAAGCCGATTATTAAATACATCAGCCTAGACCTCTTACACTTTAAACCTAGCATCGACCCCACCCCTCCTCCTGCTCTCCCCCCTCCCTGCCCTGTCCCGCCCTCCCCAGGGGTTCCAGTCCACAAGCTGCAGGCGCTCGGGGCCATTGCCCTGCACACATTATCCCATTAAGCAGCACGCAAGGCAAACAGTTCAGGATTTCTCAATTGTTTCTTTGAGAAGGAGGGAATTGCGAGCTGAACCACAGAGATTAGTGCTATGTGAACATTGCTAATGTAAAGGAGGAGAATAGCTTGGGTCCCGTGGGAGATCCTGCCTGGGTCACTGAGGCCAGACAGGACAATGTGGCTGGGATGTGGAGGTCTGGCTGACTCTCCAGGCCAGATCCAATGAGGATTACTGTGGCGCTGCCCCCCCACCTCCCCACCCTCAAACCATGCTAATAACATCCATCTGCAGTGAGTGCGATACTGAGGTCACTATTAGGAAGGGGAAGGGGGGGGAGGAGAGGAAGAGAAAAGACCAGCTCTCTCCTTTGCTTTACTGTTCGAGGATTCCATCCACCTGTATGTGCTAGTATTGCCCTGGCTCTATTCTCCTCCTTTAAACATAGCGTTTAACAAGTCCAAGTACAGAGGTTACTGGGCAAATACAGGGATAATAAAGCTTAAAAACTGACCATTGTAGCTTTTGCCGTTTTTCAGTTCTTTACCTTCTGTATCGAGGTCCACAGCCAGGTTCTGGAAGATGTCCATGTGGGCTGAGTGGGTGATGGTGCTCATGGAGGGGGTGCTGCCCTTGTTGTGGATGTGAGCGATCGCCTGCGTGCCCACATACAGCACCAGTGCGTTGATTAGCTGAATGTTGTACCGATTGCCAGGTTCGTTTGAGACCTGAACACAAAGAAAATACAAAAAAAGATTATTCTCCTTACAGCAGAGAAGGTTAAGGGGGGATTAATAGAGTTGTTCAAAATTATGAGGGTTTTGATAATAGATAGGGAGAAACTGTTTTCACTGGAAGATGGGTCAGTAACCACATAGATTTAAGATAATTGGCAAACAACAACAACAACAACAAGATTCCATTTAAAAGCGCCTTTCACGTCAGGAGGACGTCCTAAGGCGCTGTACAGTTGGGTCATGACCCGAGCAGGGGGGAAATGGTCAGGGTGAGGGAAGGGAGGGAGCAAGGAGGGGGAAATGGTCAGGGTGAGGGGAGGGAAGGGAGGGAGCGAGGAGGGGGAAGAGAGTCGAGAGGGGAGCTGAAGGCTCGGTCAAAGAGAAAGGTTTTGAGACCGGCCTTGAAGGAGGAAAGGGAGGAAGCAAGGCGAAGGCACTGGGGGATGGAGTTCCAGAGCCTGGGGGCTGAGAGGCTGAAGGCCCGACCACCGATGGTAGGGCGGTTGGGGCGGGGGACGTGGAGCAGACCGGAGCCAGAGGAACGGAGGGTACGGGCAGGTAGGTAGGGGGATAGTAGGTTGGAGAGGTAGGAGGGAGCAAGGCCGTGAATGGCCTTGTAGGTGAGGATGAGGATCTTGAAATCAATCCTCTGGGGGATGGGGAGCCAGTGGAGGCGAGCGAGGGTGGGAGTGATGTGGTCCCGAAGCCTGGTGCGGGACAGTACACGAGCTGCAGAGTTCTGAATGACCTGCAGCTTGTGGAGGGAGGTGGCGGGAAGGCCGCGAGGAGAGAGTTCCCATAGTCCAGCCTTGAGGTGACAAAGGCGTGAACCAGGGTTTCAGCAGCGTGAGGGGTGAGGTAGTGCCGTAGTCTGGCGATGTTCAAAGAACCAGAAGGGAGACAAGGAGAAATAAAATATACATTAGTTTTTATATATATATATATATATATACACACACACACAGCTGGTGGTCTGGAATGCATGATCTGAAAAGGTCAGTGGAAACGGATTCAATAACAACTTTCAAAAGGGACAGGTAGTTAAAAAGAAAAAAAACTTGCAAGGATATGGGAAAAGAGCGGGTGAGTGGGACTGATTGGGTAGCTCTGCCAAAGATATTTTAATATGTGAGGATAAACTGAACGCATTAACTCACTACACTGGGCCTCATAATAATAATCATTGCATTTGATACGGTGCCTTATTATATCTTCGAGCGTCTCAAAGCGCTTCACAGAATATACTGTGAAATGAATCAACTGCATATTTTGTGGGCGACATGCGGCACAGGAGCGTCCCACAAACAGTCGTGGATTGAGTGACCAATTTATTATTTTTTTGAAGAGATTATTACCTCCGATAAAGCTTACATTTTGATGGCACGTCCCTTGAAATCATAACTAGCCAGTGTAAGGAAGGACACTATGGATGAAGGTGAACAGCCTCATGCTTACCTGCAGGTTGCTGCGCAGCTCAGACAGGAAGGTGACTGGAGAACGGGTCTTCAAATAGGAGTCCAGGTCCTTCTTAAACTGAGGTGGCATCACTCCGGTGAAGTTGGTCAGTATCCGAGGAGCAATGTTGATTTCGCTCAGCATATCCACCTGCCACAACACAACAGTCTCAATACTGCAAAGCAGAGCTCAGTAACATGACACAATGAGTATCAGTCTCAGGGCTGCCACAGGGTAAAGCTTTGCATTGTAGCACCAGGAACAACGCTGATTTGTAGTGAGTGACTGATCTCAGACCGGCCCTGGGGAAGGGCCTCAGCAAGGCTGGGAGTGGGGAGAGGAGAGCAGCGTAAGACAAACAGCCAGTATCTCCGCTGATGTTCACTAGATATTCCTGGAAGTAAGCGAGGCCGTGTGGCCAAATAAGCCTGCGACACTCCCCGTCACACACAATCAGTGGCCGTGTGGTGAGGTACGAGAGGATACCTGCACTAAGAGGTCCCTCAGTTGAAGGATAAAAGTCTTCAGGAGAGAAACAAATTGAGGAGATGGTATTTGGGAGATTCTGGAAAGCTTCACTTTCAAACTCTGGATTTAATATCGATCGTGAAACTCAGCTCAAACACCCCAAACCTGGCTTCAGATGGGAGCAGAGTTCAGGCACTTCAGAGTCCATCACTATTGTTACACAGTCTCTGAAACAGGCTGAAATCAGCAGCATTCATTTTATTGAGGTGTCATATTTGTAGCATAAAGGGTGCTGGGCTTGGTGCTGAGACGGTGATGTCTCCTGCATTACTTCAGAAGTGATTGGGAGCTGGTCACCAGCGCTGTGTACCTTCAGGTTGGGAGTGAAGGGATCTGGCAGCCGCATGTTGCGTGGGAAGGCACTCAGGATCAGGTTCCGCAGCTGGATACAGTTGGGTGGGATCACATCACAGAAGCCATAATGGTAGTCACACAGGAACTCCGGAAAGTCATGCAAAAGAACCAGTAAGACACGAAGTGTGCCCTAGAAAACAAACACTGGGATTTACACACTTGCTAGGACCGTTTCAGTGATGGAGAGTCAGTAAATCATTATTTAAAAAGAATGACAATTGAGAGCAAACCAAGCCAGGTCCCCACCTAACTCACCTTGTAAAGAATTTGCATAGGTTTTGTCAACTCCACATTCCTTAAGTAAGGAGCCAAGAACTTGAACAGATCAATTAGCAACTGGGCATACATGGGCCAGCCCTGAAAGATAACAGTAAAACACACACACACTTTACAAGAGGAACAATTTCACAGCCCCTGTGTCCCAATACCCCAATGCTTCACACAGACCTGCTGCCTGCCCAAATCACAACAGCATTTAGGGCACAACTTGGACCCTCCACAATTATGGCTGACAATCACTGTTCACTTGTAGGGATCCATTCACATTACATCAGGCAGTACTGAGGTGAAGGAGCCTAGGACACAGATGTTCCCAGTGACATTCCCAACTCCAACACCAGCAAATTACAATCAGCCTCGCTGGGTCCAGATTTCAATCAATAATCAGTATTTATCAGCTTAGAACTGAGGAAAATAAATCCACATCTTTAGTTTTAAATAAAAAAGTTTAATTATTAGCTACGAAATAGATAGTTAACTATTAACTGTGAAAAAGAAAAAATTGCAAGGCTATGGGGAAAGAGCAGGGGAGTGCCACTAGTTGGCAGCTCTTCCAAAGAGCTGGCACAGGCACAATGGGCCGAATGGCCTCCTCTGTGCTGTAATATTCTATAAGATTCTAACTAAAAATATCAAACTTCAAGGTCATAAGGTAACAATGGATGTCACTTCCTGTTGTTTGTGCTCTACAAGTCTATGGATCCTGTGACCTGGATGTCAGCCATATCTGTGGTCAAAACAATTTCTAAAAATCAAAAAACGTTTTTAAAAAAGTAAAACTAACATTGATAGCCATCAAATACTAAAGAATCTAAATCAAACCAACTGCTCGACCATCGGCAAAATATTACAGATACTGGAAATCTGAAATTAAAAACAACCTAAAACAACACTCAGCAGGTCAGGTCACCTTTGGTCATCGACCTGAAACATTAACTCACTTTCCTCTCTCCATAGATATTGCCTGACCTGTTGAGTCTTCCCAGCAACTTCTGTTTTTATTACCCTACCTAGAACGGATCACATTGTACAGGACGGGATATTTAGCACAAGGATGTGAAGGTGATATTATGCGGCAGCGTTTTCGTTGTGCAGACACTGAAAGCAGGCTCTTACCTTCTGTTGAGGTGTATGCGCCAGCATTCTTGCAATGAAGATCCTGTGGGAGATCAGTTCCAGCCAGGCATAGACGAAGCCAGGAGCTTTAGTAGGCCGCAAAATGTGGAATGTGTTGCTGCACAGAAAATGATTACTTTTAATGTAACATTGTACAGAGGTTAGTGTTGCTTGAAGAGAGGATGAAAGTAAAGAAAGAAGCTGCAATATTACATAATTTCTTATCAAAGCACTTTACAGCTAATTAGTCAAGAATGGGAAAACGATCCATTCCCAGGGGTTACAATGCCAAGTCGCCAACACGGGTTAGAGACACAGTAAAGTTCCCCCTACACTGCGCGCCCACACTCTGAGGTCAGTGATACGGTAGACGTTTAGGATTTGAAGCACTCCCCTAAGCAGCATTTAAATTAGGTAACACTGGAATAAAGACAGACTTTTATAGAGTGTGAGAAAATTGCTTGGAAAGTCAGTACAGCACAGACATGAAGGGACAAATGATCTCTTGCGCTAGAATCTGATTCTAGGCTATTCCTTGGCACAAACTTCAGACTCCTACTGCATGTGTCAGTGTCTTACAAAGGCCGTGTCCCTTGAAGCAAGCCAACAATTTAGTACCAAATTAACTCCTCTCAGATGAATCTGCCAATGTGCTAGTTCTGTGCTTGTACACTGGTGACGTGTGGGACTGTGGGGTGAGCCACACGCTTCGCTCATACTCACCAGAAAGCAGTCAGTGTCTGGAAGTTGATGGTCTCCAGAACGTGCTCTGGAGCGTTCAGCTCGAGCAGCAGCATGATGAAGATGCGGTGATACGGCAGTTGCTGAAACTCACTCTGACGCACCTCATGATCCTGCAGCAGGACTCCCACAACAATCCCCAACACCTGACACAAATCACAGCGTCAGCAATTCAACAACATCTAGCATTTATATAGCAGCCTTCACACGGGGTAGCATCCCGAGTCAGTCCAAACTATCGGAGCGGGCAGCTCACACACACACACACACAGCGTTGGGCAGACGCATGGTGCAGCGTTGGGCAGACGCACACACATACACACAGCGCAGCGCTGGGCAGACGCGCGCACACACACACATACACACATACGCACGCACACACAGACAGCGTTCGGGTCGTGAAAGGCACTGACCTTGTTGAGGAGGTTGATTTTGGTGACAGTGTTGGTGGCCTCTCCGGAGTGCTTGACCAGCAGGGCGATGAGCCTGACAAATGCGTCCAGGTTGTGGTAGCACTTGGCTCGGATCATGGTGGGGTTGGCGGTGGGGTTGTGCTGCTGCTCCTGTTGTGCACGATAACTAATCTCCACACACATCTCCGTGCACAGGCGGAAGAAGCGAGTGATCAGATCGTCAGTCTTCAGAATGCCTTGCTGGTGCATCTGCCAGGACCCAACAAACAGTCAATCAGTGAGCAACAGCCTTCTCTCTGCTCTACATAGCTACTGATTCTTTGGCCACTTGGAAGTTATCTTAAGGTGCAAGTAGAGGTACAGGTAGGACACCATCACCCCCTCCTCAAAATCTGCCTAGCCTCTACCTCCCTCCCTGATGCCCACAGCCCCCCACACACATAGCTGCCAGATGGATTCTCACCTGTCCAACAAAAGCAGAAAAGGCTTTGGTGCTGTCCCGGCCCGCCGCGGCGGAGTGGTACAGATTGACCCATTCCCTCAGCAAGTACTCAGCCTTCTCCCGGAGGCCGGGCGGGTCGTCGTACTCCGAGGCCTGGGAGATCCCTGAGTGCATCATGAAGTTGGGGCCCCCGTGGGCCCTGTCCATCATAGCCTCATAGTTAGCGCGGAGCAAGTCCATCAGCTGTGGCAACCTGTGGGGAACACGATTGAAGCTGGTCACACAAACAGCTCACACCTGACTATTCTGACTTTCGCTTTCAGTCAGGATGGGGTACAGTGCGAGCACTCCCCATCGTCAAGGCCAGGTCCACAGTTGACAGGATGTTACTGGGGAGTTTTCAGGCACCAATCTGCACCCACATCAACGTTGAATTGTATTTGATGAGTGATTTTCAATGACGTCCAATGGCACCTTGAGCTACACAGAGTGAACCTTTCACAAGCACTGGAGTTAGGAACGAGATCAGAGCGCAGCTATTGGAGTCAACTGCAGACAAACCTGCATCCAACAGGAGCAACTGACATGCTGCACATATAGACACAGAGTATAAACCAGGAAGCAGCATTCAGCTCCAGTGCCACAAGACACAGCATCCACACTCGATTCGCCTTTTCCAGCAGCCAGGAACGTGCTCAGCGTTGATGCAAATCTTACCACAGGCCCCAATCCACCACTCCACATTAGAAGAAAGAATGTGCAGCAGAAAGCCGTGAAGCAGTGCTGGGCAGCGGGTGCTAAACGTCAGGAATCGTGACCAGCCACACAAGGACCTCAGACCCCGTGGACTAGAAGCCACAAGTGCAAGCTTTTCAAACACCTGCCCTTATCCAGAGACATACAGGCCACGCTGTTCCACCTCCACCCCACCAAGCCCACAACTCTCTACCTCTCCACAGAAGCCCTCTTCCAACCTCCCATAGACTCCCCCCTCCACCAGCCCAGCCAGAGTCCTCACCCCACAGAGCCCCTCCCTAACTTACGTCCCTCCACCCAGGCCTCCCCCACACCTTTGTCCTCACTGTGATACTAACCGGTACGGGTTGTTTCTAGTCTATCTGCCAAGGTAGCACCATGCAACAACACAACACTACAGGGAGTGGCTGCACTGTCCTCACTGAGCAGCCACACATTGCAGTGCAGTGACTGCCAGCTTAGTGAGTCCCAGGCACTATACAGCACAGACAGGTAGTCAGTCTGCCAGCAGACAGCCAGACTACACTTAATTAGAAACAATTTGAGTAAAACCTGAGCAGAATGTTACAGCTCCCTATTCTGAACCTTAATGGTGCAGACAATCACATTTAGCCCGTTAGGTTAAGGATTAACAAAGATTTTCACTTAAAAAAATTATGGTGAGCTCTTTGTACAAGGTCCTACCTTCTAAGGACTATCCGTAATGCTTTTGTGGATCTGTGGGGAAAAAAAGATTACCTACTTTGGCTAGCGTGTGGAGGATAACCTCATCAACAAATGAGGAAGAGCCTTCCAAAGCAGCGGTTCCCACGTATTCGGAGCCCCCCACCGTATGGACAAGCAGTACCCCACCACGGTAGGACTGGGCTGAAGGCTCATTCACCCTCTGGCCAGCGACTGCGGGACTGCGTTCGACTGGAAGCGGGCAGGAGCAGCCCCGGATCAGGCTGCTGGGGGGATCGTGGCCTTCAATTNAAAAAGCTACTCAACTCCCAGCAAGCTCAGTCAGATTGGTGGGAACTCGCTCCTGGAGTCAACTTGCTCTCTGCAACCCTCCTCTTCCACTAACCATAGCAACCACGTATGCAGGAAAACAACACAGTACCAGAGTGACATACAGCCTGTGGCTGCTGTGTAAACTGCCCTGGCAATGGTTTGGCAGAAATAAGGAATGGATAAGGTGTTAAGCACCACATTGACAAGATACACCCGATCCAGACCTCACCGTAGGTCCTACTGTGAGCGTGGCCTTTCCCAGCAGCTGGATGAGAGTACCAGTGGTTTCCCCACACCCTGGCGCTGCTGGCACACCCAGGAGATACAGCAGACACTACGCTGTGTAGGCAGTGAGATGGTGGAAAGCAACACAATTCCCACACTGGCTGCCGGTGCCTCAACTCTACATCCTTTTTCTGCACCAAGCACCCAGTTTCCCCCAATGACTTTTTTTTAATATAATCAGGTCAATGTACAGAAGTTTCTGACACTCCCTGTGCTCAGTTTTTGAATGTACTCTTCCTCAGAACACTATCCCTGAGGTTCTCCTCTGAAAATGTGACACACCCCAACCCAGTAACTCCCAATTACTGAGCAATGAAGACACCCTCGCTCAACCTGAAGCCATTATTATAGAGGCATTGCTGGCTGCCCTGTGGGGATGGGCATGATGGTCACTGCGCACAGCTTTCCTGTGTGAAAAACAGTCACTTTACAATCAAAGTGACATTTGATGCATGAATTTCCCAAACTCACAAAAGATAACATTTTGTCATTAACCCTGGCCTCTCCAGTACCAGACATTTCTATTTGTAACAAGTTGCTCTGAGCCTTACCCTTCAGGGGCATTTCCCCTGGAATGAGCACTGATCCTCATGAGTGTTTCAATGGTGTTGAACAGATCGGCCTCGGTGACGTGACTGATGCTTCTCTCATCCACCAGCAGGATCTTCACCAGCTGCATGGCAAAGGCCACCGCCATGTAGTTCAGACCATTCTCCATCGACTGCAGCAAGAGAGGACAAGACTCACATCATTCCTGTCCTAAAACAACATTAGGGCAGCCCTGATGGGGTAGTGGTCAAAGCTGCAGCTCACAGGACGTGGCTGGTTGAAGGCCTGGTCTGTGCTGGGTTTGCTGGTCTCAGCTGCAAGTGGAGGTTGCTTCAGGCGTCTGTGCACGTGGGAAAGCCTCACCCTCTGCAGGCAGGCAGCATCTGACACTCACATGTGAACAAAGGTCACTTAGGCCAGGGCACATCCAGCATCCCCCAGACACACACCCAGCGTAAGGCCAGACCAGGCCAAACCAATGGGGGGAAAATTAGAAGATGGACACTAAATATATAAAGAGTCTGCAACCTCACGGGGGGGTGGGGGTGGGGGGGGGGTGGGAGGGGAAGAGAGGAGGTACTGACGTCACAACCTACAGCCCGGGATTCGGGGGATGGGGGCAAGGAAGGGAAAGAGGCGCAGCAAATCAACCAAGAGATTGTAGAGTTTAGGCTGAGCTCTCGATTCCTCAGTAAGCCCATGGGAACCTCTGCAGCAATGGCCAGTCCAGCTACAACAGTGAAGTCACCATTAGCCCATTTTTAGTGACTCGTTTTAATTTACTTTCTCTTTAGAATAAATTAAATGAAACCCATGTGACTGACATCAGCACTGGAGGTGGGAGGGGGATGTTGAGTGCTTGTGTTGTACCTGAGCCAGGTGGATGTCGTACTGCTGCATGTTCACCAGGTGGTGTCTGATCAGCAGCTCCACAGCCTCCACATTGTACTTGTACTCGTCACGGCACTCAATGAGACACCTGTAACCGAAGCAGAGACAGATCTGAACCACATGCACAAAGATAGAAAATCTACTGACTTGCCATTAACATTCACTTTGATTTTCACAGAATCCTGGAATGCTGTTACACAGAAACAGGCCATTCTGCTGATCCCGTCTACAGTCTGGGTTTCCCCACACTCCCCCCACTCTTCAACATTCCTCTTTCCAAGTATCTTGAAAGCCTACAGTTTGCTTCAACTAGAATTCCAGATTCCAACCATAATAATCCTTGTATTTGATATAGCGCCTAATCACACCTTCGAGATGTCTCAAAGCACTTTACAGAATATATCACAAAATACAGAGTTGTGGTGGGGGGAGCAGGCAGGTCTCAATGAGGGTAGGGGAGAAGCAGAGCAGTGATCCCCTCTCCACGCTGGAGACATTGAGGCAGGCAGTACCTTGTGATTTTATTGTTGCACCACTGGGATCCATAGGCACGACCATCCTGCAGGGCTTTCAGCACCAGTAAGTGGCACTCCCGATAACGGAGCAAGAGATCTGGGTCTGCACCACTTGTGGCATCCAACAGCCCCTCCACAGCCTTCAAAGATAAGCAGCAGAAACACGTCAGTATTCATTGCTTTCATAGTGCAACCTCAACAGTTAGTAGTATAATACAATCCACTCAATTCTGATATTCCCTTGCCAAGCACGTCGTCATTTTGGTGTCATGTTCAGCTCCTGCAGCTCTCCACTGGAATGTCAGCATGGACTCCAGTCCTAATGTGGGGCTTAAACCAAGAACCTTTGAGCTAACAACAACTTGCATTAAACACAGCACCCCTCACGCAAAGTCGCGTCCCAGAGTGCTCGACAGTGGTAGAGCATGACCCCAAGCCGGGGGGAGGTGACCATAGGCACAGTCAAAGGGGAACGTCTTTAGGCACAACCTGAAGATGGGGAAGGGGAAAGGCAGAGGGATAGCGGAAGAGAGAGAGCAGCTGATGGAACCAGGCTGATATTTTACTGTAATATTTTGCTAAGCAGATTAAACAATCGCAAAAACAAATGGCAGGAGTGAGTGAGTCACACACACACAGCAGCCGTCAGTCAGCTCACCTTCTGCAAGAGACCGAGGGCAGCAATGGCATCCCGGGAGTTCCTGGCCATCACCATGCCCTCCAGTAGGTTACGCAGCGCCTGGGCCTGGGGGTTCATGGCCAGGCCGGGAGGAATAGCATGAAGATGCTGCTCCAGTTCTGTGATACACTTATCGTAGATCTGTGCTATGTCATCAGTCGCCCAGGCCTGCTGTGAAAGAGATATATAGGACATCAGTTTACCACAGCCTGGCCTGTGAACCCCTCATTATCAACTGAACCCTCATCAAACACACAGCTGTGACCTCCCCATCACTAGCTCCCAGTTGACGATTGGTCAGTTGTCAATGGGAGATGCAGGATATTGTCAATGACAAATCTATCAAAGGGAACAGCATTTCTCCAAACCTCCCAATTCTGTGGCTTTGGTGACTTTCAGTAGAGCAGAACTTTTTGAGACTCGAACAAACAAAGCTGAGAAATACATGTGATATGTAGAGAAGTCTAACCTCTCTGCTGCCTCCCTCGTTACTCCCATTCCAGAAATTAACATCACCTGTGATCCATCTTGCCATAAGTGTGGATTATAGCTCTGCTCAACACCACCAAATATTTTATTGCCTCTGAATGTCAGGAGCGAATCTCCTTCAACAAACAATTAGAAAGATCAACCCAACCCAAATGCAAACCACTGAGCTCCGAACTGGCACTGAGGCTACACAGCAATTTACATTTGGGGTTTAACTGAACAAATGGAACTCAAACAAGTCAAGGAGTTACCAGCCTTTCCCTGTGTGACTGATTGCTGGGGAACTATCAGTGAGCAGGCTGTTTGTAGGTGAATAAGAGTAGAAACAAGGACTGGAGGAGGTTAGTTACCTGCATAGGCTTTGCCAGGAAGCCTGTGGGCTGTGAGATGTCATTGCTGGGTAGGAATCCTGGGATGTTACGTGCAAACTCTTCGTACACGGCTAATTGTTTGGGATCGACACCGCCTACCTGAGAAAGTCGTAACATTATATACTGAACCAACGTTTGGAATACGAGTGACATGATAACCAACAAACAATGGAATACACTGGGAGATACAGACAAACAGATCAGAGTACAACTGAATTGGAGAAGAAGGCCCCAGTGTTGTAATAATTCAACGGCAGAAAGCTCCAGGCACAACCCCTGTGCTCATAGCGAAAACTAGACAGTCTATTCCAGTTTTAAGGTGGGAAATGGAGTGGGGAAGAAGAAAGAGATAAGGATGGTGCAGCTTTCACTGAATGATTAAGGAGCAGATTAAGGGACATCCTGATGCTGTGGTTGGCTCTGACCCAGTGAGGTTCAGAGCTAGGGCAGGCGAGCAGCACACAACACAAGAAGTGTGCACCTTCTCTTTAGCCCTCCTGAAAGGAATTGACTAAAAGGTCTGATGGAGAGACTTGACTTTAATCGACAATTTTTTCCATCTGCCACAGGAATTGCATTCTGATCAATTTAAGACTACTTCCAGCTGGCTATATGACTGTATACGGATGTTTACAGCACAGAAGATTGCCCAGTACCTTTAGTCGGATTTGCTCGGGCATTCGTTCAGCCTGGTAAGTGAGCACCACAGGGTCACAGTAACGCCGACCCTCCTGCCTCGCGTGCTTACGCAGTTCAAACTCCTGCAGGAAATAAAACAAACATTAGGGGACCACACGCCGCGACTGTAAACCAGCTGAAGTACATTATGTTACAGAGAGGAAAGACTCACAGTCGCAAGCCTTTTATCCATTTCGGGTCCTGCCTTTTCCACTGCGGTTTTCTGAATGAAGCAGCACGCCAGCTCACAGTTGTCTTGTGCGATCTGTGCAGCCGCTTGTTCCATCATCTCCCTCTGCTGTGGGGACGCAGCCTAAGGAAGCACATTTCAGAGTTCATTGGCTGATACGCCTAATAATAATCACTCCAAAAAAACAAAAAATAAATTGGTCATTTTCAATCCACGACTGTTTGTGGGACATTGCTGTGTGCAATTGGCTGCCGTGTTCACCCACAAATATACAGTCAATTCACTTTACAGTGTATTCTGTGAAGCGCTTTGGGACGTCAAGACGTGAAAAGCGCTATATCAAATGCAAGGATTATTATTATAATGCCATTAGCAGATTCCTTTTCTCTGCACGACAGGCTGAGTGTTACTACTAACCAGTCTGGCCATTTGTAGTGAGTTGATCTTGGGACAGGAGCCACAACAGGGCCAGCAAGTGGGCTGGGGGTGGACAGGAAACCCAACCACTCCCAGTATATTCACTCCCAATTGCTGTCACTAACTGGTCATCAATGAAGAACAGGATTTGGTTCACCTATACTCCCCCAATGATCCAAACCCCAGAGCAGCTCCAGCCACAAAGACTCAGGTTAAACAACATGGTTTGTTGTCTCTTAATTGGAAAGCTTTTTCAACAGTAACTGACATTAGCCCTTTTTAAGAACACCAATATATGACTACGGATGATTCACATCCGAGCAGTTGACGTCTCGTCATGCAGCAAACAGCAAGTCAGTAGGGAACTTGGCACACAGCGGCGTCATTCATTGGCAAAGCTGGTTACTGATGATGACCACGGTGCTGAGTGAAGGCCAGTCACTGCCCCGGGAGGGAGCTAATCTTACACATTTCTGACAGAGAATATTGGGAATTCAAAGAACCAATCAGACACTTCCACTACAATCGATTCAAATATTATGCATATCAGCCAATTTTGACAAAACCAGGCTACCTGCTCGATTCTTCCTATTACCTTACCTCCAACTCACGTATCTTGTACAGAACCTTCGCGTTTGTTCGACCCATAACTATCCTTTAAGTCTTTTATTTGGGCTCTGACCGAGTACGCTTCCTCCATCTCCAATCCCTATCGCTCCCTCAGTCCTGATATAACCAAATGGGTCCAGCACCTTCCTCCAGCCTGACTTCTCCAACACCCTCCTCAGCTCTACCCTTCACAAAGCCCAGACCATCCAACTGTCCTCTCCCGTGCACTAAGCTCCACGAGTCCATCACCTCTATTCTTGTTAAGCTCCACTAGTTACATACCTCCACAGCAGCTTCAAGATCATTATCCTCATCTTCAAACACCTCCAGAGGCTTGCACCACCCTCTACCTCAACAACCTAATCCCCTGCCAACCACTTTGCTCCCCAGTCTGGCCCGCTTCACGCTATCGGCAGACAAGCTTTCAGCTACTTTATTCTGTTCTCTGGAACTCTTCCAAAATCTTTCCTTATTTCCCTCCATACTTCCAAAAAACATCAAAACACGTTGCTATTCAATTGGGCCTTTGATCATTTACTTCCCCCAACTCCAGATCCCACTCTGTCTTTGAGACATTCCTTATGTAAAAGTTATTTTACAAGTGAAAATTGTTTAGTAACGGATCAATGAAGCTATCAGCCTGTCTGCTACACGTCTCGCTGTCCCAGGCACAAACCCCTCATGTACAGCTGCCTCCGGACTCGCCTGCTGGTACTCAACCAATTCTACAACAGAAAGAGATTTGCAAACTGTGTAATGAAACATCCCACTAACGCTTAAGTTGTCCCTTACCTCAAACAGGAACACCAGTTATAGTACAGCTATGCTCATGAGAAAAAGCCAGGAATCCTTGAAGTAGCCTGAGCTAGCTGAAGTCCCAGCCACAGGTTTAAAAATAGTGCAAACCTCAAAACTATTGGACTATTTAATCACATTCAATTTATTTATCAACTGAAAACCCAAACCAAAAGCATCTCAATACAAGGACTGATCCAAGCACTCAGGGCTAGACCCAACCCAGAGACTGAAGAAATATAGGACTGATAAATTTCATTGGAATTGACCAGCTCAGTACTCAATCCAATTATAGCATTAGTACATGCCTAGAGTATCCATGGGCTCTTTGAACTATTCTCCCGGCACTCGTTTGATTTAGTCACAATGACTGCTTTGAAACATAGGAACAGAAGTAGGCCATTCAGCCCCTCCAGCCTGTTCTGCCATTCTAATAAGATCATAGCTGATCTGTACCTACACTCCAATTATCCGCCCTTGCCCCATATCCCTTGATAACCTAACAAATATCTACCCACCTCAGTCTTGAAAATATGAATCGATCTAGCATCCACAGCCTTTTGTGGGAGAGTTCCAGATTTCCCCTCCCTTTTGGGTGAAAACCTGCCTCTAATGGCCTGGCTCTAATTTTAAGATGCTGCCCCCCCTGTTCTGGATTCCCCACCAAAGGAAATAATTTTTCTGTATCTACCCTATCAAATCTCTTTACTATTTTAAAAACCTCAATCGGATTACCCCTCAACCACCTAAACTCAAGGGAATACAGACCAAGTTTATGCAACTTGTCCTCATAATTTAAAACTTTATGCCCTGATATCATTCTAGTGAATCTGGGCTATACCCTCTCCAGAGCCAATACATCCTTCCAGTGCCCCAAACTGACCAAGGCTCAGACCCCATCTATGGCTGTATCTCCTGAAGGGAAGGATTCCGAGGCCTCTCGGATGGCTCTATAGAGTTTGGTAACTGGGCAGACAGAGCCATTGCCGCTCGTTAGCATGGGAGGTCAGCCAAGCCTTGGCGTGAGAACAATGATGTGTGTGTGCCGTGTGGAGTCACTAACCCGGATGGCACTGGCAAAATTATTCTTGAGGTTGGTAGCAATGCTCATTAGCAAGGGTTCCCTGCAGGTGATCATCGCCATGCCCGCAGTCAGGTTCCGCATCATGTGATGTGCTGCCACCCGCATGCGGGACTCCTCCGAATCCAAGGCAAAGTCTTTCCTGACAATCTGTTCACAGGTCGTCATGGCGATCTTGATGGAACGGTCCACGACAGGATGGACAAGCTCCTGCACAGCGCGCTCGATCGCCTGTCGGACATACGACTTCAGCTGAGGGTGTGCCTGGAACAACGGGATCTGTGGGAGGGGAGCAGAGAGAGAGAGACAATGAACACTTGCAATGTACTAATTCAAGTAGAATCGACACCCACTGAGAGACCCTGTGCTGCTGCACTATGCTAATAAAACCAAACATAACTGTAGGAATCTAAACCCGTGTAGAATTAACAGACTCCTCTTCAACTTTCAATTCCAGGTACACCAGTTTCAAGGGTAAAATGAACCATCTTAGCTATACAACAACCTGTTTAGTGCCTTTCACTTTGGGACACAGCTGAGCTGCAGGGGTATACAGTACACTGCGTTTTGCCCACAAAATACAGTCAATTCACTTTACAGTGTATTCTGTAAAGCATTTGAGATGTATCAGACGTGATAAGGCGCTATATCAAATGTAAGGATTATTATCACTTGTGCAAACTAAAGGCACAAAAGTAGCTGATGCAGGGCAGCCCCAATCTCTTCCATCCCTCCCAGGTCTGCTGAAAACTGATAGCAAACCTGGAGATGAGACAAGAACGCACCCGAATATAATGAGGCAAAATGGCAGAGCTGGGATATGTACTTATTTGAAAGTTCCTACAATGGAAATTCAGTTCATACACAGAGCATAGCTAACTCTGGAATGCTCAACGCACTTTTTAAAACTAGGATTTTTTTTAATGTAAAGTTGCAATGACTAAGTGACTCTTACTGGTGACGTTCACTGCACTGAGAGCAGTTCCAGTATCCATCGTATTGACGGTGATGCCAAGTCAGAGCAGCTCCAGACACTGCTCTCTCTGCAGCACTAACACAGGCTCAGCCTGCGTATGTGCAATGCGCAGGATGGCACCCGTCAGTGTGTATGATTTGCACAAACAGCAAAATTCTACAGGGTGAAAACTACACTGCACATCTCCCCTGAGAACACAAAGAAGGAGCTGGCAAAGCAGGTTTCTCTCAGCAAAAGAAATACACATCTCAGGTAACACTTATGTCAAAGATACCATGTAGGTTGTACCCTCTGATCTGAGCTAGCGTAAGAGGATGGATGAGCATAGATAGAGAAAGAAATGAGCAAGTAGTTGATAGCTGGGGTGTAGCTGGGGTGTCTGCGCAGTGGGTCTGTCCCACCCTCCAGTTGAGAAGTGAGAAATCAGCAAGGAGATTAAGCGGAAAGGAGGGTGCAGGCCTATATTACTTTTTAGCCTTCACACAAAGCAACGCAGGGTGATTAAAAGTAAGAGAAGGAATAACTAGGACATGGTCCCTTTAAATGTTTGACCCATAATTGGCCATGTGATCTTCCTCTGCATTACTGATCGCAGACTACAACTCTGGTGAAAGGAAGGAATAACAACCAAATTGTTAACTAAGGCAACACTGAATGTTGCCAGGTTCGTGTGAACAGAGGAACGAGCAGACAGCTTGGTCCAGATATGCTGAAGTACACTGAACCAGGAAACTTATAACTGCTGTGAACAAAGAAACGCACAAACTCATTCCTTCACCTACAAATAAGCTGCTGCAGTGCAGAGGGAAAGCTCTACCTGAACAGAGCTCCTCACAGCACTGCGATACTCACATGGAGCAGGAGCCAGCAAGCAGCACCTCCACACACACACTCTCCCCACACGGCTGGAAATTGTGTCTCAAGATGTGCTTTCAGATTCAGGATCTTGCCCACTCTCATGAATATAATTTGCCATTTGGACTCAGGATCTACAAGTGCCAATGAGCCTGGCCTCAGTGAAAAGGGTGGGTCACCAACATACACAGCCCTGAAGCAAGTCTACGCACAGGGAGATAAGAAACCCAGCAAGAAGCCCACTCGACTTGGGGCTCCGAATTAACTAAGAGTTTGCAATCATTCAGGTCTGTGCAAGGGGTTGACACTTGACCAGGAAGCCCTGTGATCCAGCCATCTTGTCACCTGAATCCGGGTACTTGTGCTCCATGCTACCCTACATTTACCAGCTCATGTCCCATTGGGTTTTTGGGGGGGGGGGGGGATTGGCGGATTAGCAATTGGGAGTCGGGCTGGACAGACAGACTCCTGTTCCTCTGCAGAGGATGGACATCGGTGAGGCCACAGGTGAACGAGAGATCACAACACAAGTAATGGGATGGGAAGAGTTGTAGCTGCTGGAAGCTGGGGGCATGTCAGAGGAAGGCAATGAGCCATGCTAAGGCCATCCACGGCCTCGCTCCCTCCTACCTCTCTGACCTACTATCCCCCTATCTGCCTGCCCGTACCCTCCGTTCCTCTGGCTCCGGTCTGCTCCACGTCCCCCGCCCCAATCGCCCTACCATCGGTGGTCGGGCCTTCAGCCTCTCAGCCCCGAGGCTCTGGAACTCCATCCCCCAGTGCCTTCGCCGCCTCCTCCCTTTCCTCCTTCAAGGCCAGTCTCAAGACCTTTCTCTTTGAACGTGCCTTCAACAACAACAACAACAACAAGATTCCATTTATAGAGCGCCTTTCACGTCAGGAGGACGTCCCAAGGCGCTGCACAGTTGGGTCATGACCCGAGCAGGGGGGAAATGGTCAGGGTGAGGGGAGGGAAGGGAGGGAGAGAGGAGGGGGGAAATGGTCAGGGTGAGGGGAGGGAAGGGAGGGAGCGAGGAGGAGGAAGAGAGTCGAGAGGGGAGCTGAAGGCTCGGTCAAAGAGAAAGGTTTTGAGACCGGCCTTGAAGGAGGAAAGGGAGGAAGCAAGGCGAAGGCACTGGGGGATGGAGTTCCAGAGCCTCGGGGCTGAGAGGCTGAAGGCCCGACCACCGATAGTAGGGCGGTTGGGGCGGGGGACGTGGAGCAGACCGGAGCCAGAGGAACGGAGGGTACGGGCAGGTAGGTAGGGGGATAGTAGGTTGGAGAGGTAGGAGGGAGCAAGGCCGTGAATGGCCTTGTAGGTGAGGATGAGGATCTTGAAATCAATCCTCTGGGGGATGGGGAGCCAGTGGAGGCGAGCGAGGGTGGGAGTGATGTGGTCCCGAAGCCTGGTGCGGGACAGTACACGAGCTGCAGAGTTCTGAATGACCTGCAGCTTGTGGAGGGAGGTGGCGGGAAGGCCGGCGAGGAGAGAGTTCCCATAGTCCAGCCTTGAGGTGACAAAGGCGTGAACCAGGGTTTCAGCAGCGTGAGGGGTGAGGTAGTGCCGTAGTCTGGCGATATTCCGGAGGTGATGGAAGGCGGTGCCAGTTGTGGTGCGGATGTGAGGGAGAAAGGACAGCTCAGGGTCGAACAAAACGCCGAGGTTCCTGACTGGCTTTGAGAGGTGGAGAGTGCAGCCTTGGATGCTGATGGTGTCAGCGCCTGAGGTGCGGAGGCGCTGACGTGAGCCAATCAGGAGGGCCTCGGTTTTTCGCACGTTGAGCTGAAGAAAGTTGTCTCTCGTCCAGGACTCGATGTCGGACAGGCAGGCTGTCAGGACATCGGTGGTCGTGGAGTTGAGAGTAGAGGAGGAAAGGTAGAGTTGGGTGTCATCCGCATACATGTGGAAGTTAACCCCATGTTTGCGGATGATGTCACCGAGGGGGAGCATATAGAGGGTGAAGAGGAGGGGACCGAGGACAGAGCCCTGAGGGACACCACATGAGACAGTACGGGGGGTGGAGGAGAAGCCATTCGTTGAGACGAAGTGAAGACGGTGGGAAAGGTAAGAGCTAAACCATTCAAGGACAGTGCCTTGAAGGTTGAGGTGGGAGGACAAGCGGTGGAGTAGGATAGCGTGGTCGACCGTATCGAATGCTGCCGATAGGTCGAGGAGGACGAGGAGACAGAGGGAGCCCTGGTCACAGATAGTCAGGATATCATTGGTGACCTTGACCAGGGCAGTTTCTGTGCTATGAGCAGCACGGAAACCTGACTGAAGGGGTTCAAAAAGAGAATGGGTGGAGAGGAAAGAGCGCAGTTGGGAGGCGACAACTCTTTCCAAGACCTTGGAGAGAAAGGGGAGGTTGGAGATGGGCCGGTAGCTTGATAGCTGCGACGCATCAAGGGAGGGTTTTTTCAGGGTGGGCGTGATGATGGCAGTTTTTAATGGAATGGGGACAGAGCCAGAGGAGAGGGACAGGTTTATGATGTCAGTGATGTGTGGGGCAAGAAAATGGAGCTGGGAGATAAGGAGTGGAGTGGGGATGGGGTCAAGGGAGCAGGTGGTTGGTTTTAGGGATAGGATGAGTTCAGTGACAGAGGGTGGGGAAACGGGTACGAAGGTGTGTAGGGGAGGATGGGTAGGAGTCGGAGTGTGGGAGGGAAGGGGTGGGTGGTGGGTGGAAGTTGGAGGGGAAGTGACCGCGGAGCGGATTCCCTTGATCTTGGATTCAAGGAAATCCAGCATCTCCTCGCAGTGAAGGTTGGAGGAGATGACCTGCGCGGGGTGGCGGGGGGGACGGAGGAGTCGGGATGTGGTGGAAAACAGTAGCCTGGGGTTGTTCTTCGCCTCCAGGATTATCCTGGAGTAGAAGGACGACTTGGCCGAGGCTAGAGTGGAGCGGTAAATTTTGAGGAGGTCCAGCCAGATTTGTCGGTGGACCGTTAAGCCGGATTTGACAAAGGTGCGCTCAGCAGCCCGCACCTGGCATTTCAGTGAGCGGAGGTGGGTGGTGTACCAGGGGGAGGAGCGGGAGTAGGAGACAGTGCGGGAAGTGATGGGGGCAAGAGTATCGAGTGTGGAGGAGAGGATATTGTGGAGGAGGGAGAGAGGAGAAGAGGGGTCGGTGAGGGTTGAAGGCCAGAGGGAGAGGAGTTCAGAGGACTCCAAGGCATCGGTTAGGGATTGTGGGGGTAACTTCTTCCAAGGGCGGTAGAAGATGGTGGTGGGTCTGGTGGAGGTGGGGAGGGGGTGGAGGTGGTGAAGGAGATGAAGTAGTGGTCGGAGATGGCCTTGTCGGTAATAGTGACATCCGAGACACTGAGGCCCCGGGTGATCACCAAATCGAGTGGGTGGCCGTGACTGTGAGTGGGGGAGTTTATGTGTAGGGAAAGGTTGAGTGAGGAGAGCAGGGAAGAGAAGTCTGTGGAGATGGAGCAGGAGGGGGTGAAGTGCAGGTTAAAGTCGCCCAGGATGATGAGGCGATCAGAGGAGAGGCAAAGAGATGTGAGGAGTGTTGAAATGTCAGAGATGAAGGTGGGAGAGGTTTTAGGGGGCCGGTAGAGGAGGAGGATTTTAAGGGAGAGGAATGAGGGGTGGGAGAGGGTGAGGTGCTCGAAGGAGGGGAAAGAGCCAGAGGAGTAGGGGGATAGGGCAAGTGGCTTCCTCCCTCTCCTCCTTCAAGGCCGGTCTCAAAACCTTTCTCTTTGACCGAGCCTTCAGCTCCCCTCTCGACTCTCTTCCCCCTCCTCGCTCCCTCCCTTCCCTCCCCTCACCCTGACCATTTCCCCCCTCCTCGCTCCCTCCCTTCCCTCCCCTCACCCTGACCATTTCCCCCCTCCTCGCTCCCTCCCTTCCCTCCCCTCCCCCTGACATTTCCCCCCTCCTCGCTCCCTCCCTTCCCTCCCCTCACCCTGACCATTTCCCCAATGCTCGGGTCCTGACCCAACTGTGCAGCGCCTTGGGACGTCCTCCTGACGTGAAAGGCGCTTTATAAATGGAATCTTGTTGTTGCTAAGCAGAGACTCCTCTGTTAATGGGGATGAGGGTGCCAGGGGACAAGGATTGGGTCTATGCTGGTACCTGCAAGAAATCCAGTACCCAAAAAAAGGCCATTTCTGCAGTAATAGTCAGAACATGGAGCAGTTCTGCTCTGTGATGGTTGTTCCTATGGCTGAGAGCCATCCAGAAATCACAATCCACAGTTGTCCCTGGATTTGTGGGAAGTGACCGTTTCTAGTTCAGCAGCTCCACTGCGGATCTGGCAGCATCAGCCACCAACCTGGAGAGTTGCTGAGCTCTGACTATCGATGTGCTCAGACTAGAGCCTCCACCAGGATTTCAGCATCTTTTGCTCTAGAGACAAGGGCTCACGCTCGATGTGGAGGGGAAGACCAGAGTCCAGTGCCCAGATCACCAAGAAACGGACTCACCCTGACAGAGCTTTGCTAAGTCAATACAGACAGAGGTCTGGAGGATGTTGTGTGAAATTAGGTTATTCTAAAAAAAGCTTCCAGTAAATGTCTCATCTGAGGGCAGTCACCTAGTTACTGATAAACATCCAGGCAAGGTCTGCACATCCACAAACTAGTCATTACCAACGCAGCCTGAAGCGAGGGGAGCAGTAAGGTGACCAAAGTGAAGTCAGCCGCGAGGTCACAGAATCATGACAGGGACAACCTTTTATGGAAGGGGATAAAGTGTGATGTTCAGTAACAAATGGACACAAAATCTAGATCGTCACCAGAAACTCCCAAAACTATCCTGCATGAAGGGCAATGTATTAATACAGTATTGGTCTTGTTTTGCCACAATAATAAATAAATCCTTGTGTATAATGTAGCCTCTTTTAAATCAGGGAGGATGTGAAAAGCATAACATCAAATACAAGGATTTGATAATGCTGTTTTGTAGGAGAATGTGGTAGCCAACTGTGCTCAGCAACCTCCCCTAAAACAGCCATGAAGTGAATGACCATTCAAGAGAGAGCCTGTCTATCTATCCTGAACCTTACTCAAGAATAGTTCCAATTTATGATAATAATCCTTGCTTGTAACATTGCACCTCATTATGTCGTCAAAACATCTCAAGCTGTTTACAGGATTTACTGTAATGTGAAATAACTATTTGGTAGCAGTCAGTTTGCACACAGCCATGTCCCACAAACGTCCATGGAGTGACCAGTTTTATTTGGGGGATTGTTGGCCAGGACACCAGGAGAGAGAAACTCCCTTCTCTTTTCAAGAAGTACAATGGGATCTTTACCATCCACCTGAACAGGCAGACCTTGGTTTAACTTGAAGTTATGTAATGCCTCTCATGAGAACAAGTCTCAAGAGAACTTCACAGCCCCAGAGTGGGAAGCTTAGCAGCTTGGGAGCAACTGAAGGCACAGTCAAGAGAGATTGCTTTCAAAAGCCAACTAAAGAGTGAGGGTAAGGGATGAGGTGGAGAAACTTGGGAAAGAGTTCAATACTGGAGTTAATTATTATGCAGTACATGCACTTGTCTCGAGTGTTTTGCACACACACATGTAGATTTTGTGTCAGTGTTTTCTTTGATCGTTAAAGACGCACGATGTTGAGGCGTGTGGTAGTCAGCTGATCGGAGGGACTTACATTTGGATTCACGGTGATGTGAGGAGCCAAGGCTGCGAGTGAGTAGACATTAATGTCGTGGTAGCTGAACTGAGGCTGTGGTGGGCCAGTTACTGTGCACGTTGTGGTGGTGGCGGCAGGCACCGGAGCAGCTGAAAAACAAACAGGGCCTTTTCAAAATATATTACAGGAAAGGAAGAACTTTACATTTTCATATCTTCATCTCAGCAGGTTTTACAGGAATTACTGTTGAGTGCAGTGACTTCTTGTAGAGGCAAACAGCAATCATTTACACCAAAAGTCCGACACATTCATGAGGTGAACGACCAATTTATCTTGAGGATTGATTGGCCACAACATCTGAAAAAACTCCTTTCCTTTTTCCAACAGTGTTGTTAGACCTTTAACAGGCTGAAGGGAACTCGGTTTACCTTGACACCCGAAGAACAGGACATCCAGCAATTCCCCCGAACTGCTCTGAAATGTCAGCCCAGACTGTGAGCTCCAGCCCAGTGCTGGTCTTAAACCCACAACCTTCTGAGCTAGAGGTAGAGTCGTCTTGGATACGCAGGCTGGAGTTACCCTGCCTGACATTTCTAGGGATGATCACGGACCACAATGGAAGTAACTCAACAGATAAAACCAAACTCTCACCAAATGAAGCAATTAACTAGCTTCTCAAACATAAACATGGTTTGGTTCTAAATAATCAGTTAACAGTGGATAGTTTAAAGCATTTTACAGAAGGAAGGACATTACTTAGCACATCTGTGAACACTGACATGAAGGTCTCTCACAGCTTGGTTTAAATGTGTGTTTAATAACGTGTAACCTCTGCCTCGTTTTCTCTCAAGGCGGCAGTGAGAAAGGTTAATCCCTGCTCCACTGCTTTGCTGAGAACTTCATTGTGGTGTCCTGGAGCTCAGTGGTTAGAGCACTCGCCTTGCAAGCGAGACACCTGGATTCAATTCCAGGCCGGGTGATACCTTGGGCAAGTTTCCTTACTCCACACAAAGCCTAATAATAATCCCTCCAAAACAAAACAATAATTGGCCATTTTCAATCCACGACTGTTTGTGGGACACTGCTGTGCGCAATTGACTGCTGCGTTTCGCCCACAAATATACAGTCAATTCACTTTACAGCATAGTCTGTGAAGCGCTTTGAGATTTCGAGAAGACGTGAAAAGCGCTATACCAAATGCAAGGATTATTATTATTATTATTGAGGTAATTGATGCAGACAGCTCAGGCCCAGCAGCCAGCTGAACGCCTAATAAATGTGGCTGCAATTAGTTGCTCCAGTTGCAAACTAAGAATCTGACAAAATGTTCTACTCGCACACCAAATCTGATCGACTGAAAAACCATCAAAGGCACATCGCTTACAGCCAGAGAGGTTTATTTGACTTCAGAGTATCCAGAGGTTAAACTTGCTGTATGTGCAGCCACTGGACAGATGAATAATAATAATAATAATAATCCTTGCATTTGATATAGCGCTTTTCACGTCAGGGGGACGTCCCAAAGCGCTTCACAGAACACACTGTAAAGTGAATTTGACTGTATATTTGTGGGCAAACGCGGCAGCCAATTGCGCACAGCAATGTCCCACAAACAGTCGTAGATTGAATATGACCAATTTATTATTGTTTTGGGTTTTGGAGGGATTATTATTAGGCTCTGTGTGGAGTAAGGAAACTTGCCCAAGGTTTCGCCCTCTGCCTGGAATTGAACTCAGGTCTCTCACTTGCAAAGCGAGTGCTCTAACCACTGAGCTACAGGACTCCACATGCTATCATGAGTGAGTTCTAATATGAGCAATAGTCTATGAGGCTAAAGCAATGTGATTGACGGTATATAAAGTTTGTTACCCAACAACAAGCCTGCCCTGCACTACGAGAATCTGACTACTCAAGGTGAACAAAATGGAAATGGACAGTGTCTGGTGAGAAAGTTCCTTGACGCAGTGTCTAAAACCTGCAGTCATGTGTAAGGCTCCTACAACACACAAGGCAAGAACTGTGCAATTTTGTCTGAACAAAATCTTTCGGGATCATCTAAAGACGGAAAATGGTTTGAATGAAAGGATACAGCACCGATCAGCACAATAAAGAGATGCAGTGATTACTGTGGGTGAAGCTCACTCCTGCACGGGCTCCAACACCCACCACTGAGATTTGTGGCCGAGTGCAGCAGAGAGGTCATGCGATCTAAGGCATGAAATGGGAGGGTGCTAAGCAGCCTCACCAATGCTGCTGCGGGGGCGGTGGGCAGGACTTTGCTGCAGATCTGAAGGCCTGCATCACAGATTGCATTTCACAGAATAACTGCAGCGCTGCAGCATCACTGGCGTGTTGCACCTTTGCTGCTGTGCAAACTCATGCAACAACCCAGGAATACTGCAGCGTCCTTCAAGCTGTGAAATAGCTGCAGTGCCACTGGTGATATCTGTCAAAGCGGAGACTGAAGGGGAGGGGAAAGAAAAGGGCAGGAGTCGCAACTCCTTGAGAGCAGAATAACTGGGAGCTGAAATCTGCCCAGAATTAGAAATGTTGTGGTGAAGCTGCTTTGTGGGGCGCTGGGGCACCAACTTCCCAGATGCTGTTAGAGATTTTAAAAAAGCAAAGCAGGAAAGTTGCTCAAACGGCCACCGTTAGGCAGGTTAAGCGGCAGCATTTTTACCCGTTTCATTTGGATTTTGATGATTCCCTCTAACCTCCAAGGCAGTGAAGCAGCAGCGCAGAGAGTGCAGCTCAGCCCAGGCGACAAGGAATAGAATGTGTAGGCGTCAATATTAAACCAGCAGCAAAAGCAGCTGGAGTGGAGAAGGCGGACGGGTTTGGGGAGGTGGGGAACGCAAACAATGTCTTTCTCTAACACAGGAGCCAAAATCACCTTCATTAAGTGGTTTTAGATACAGTAAATTTAAGCTGGTTAATGTCTAATACACATTTCAGAAACTTCTGCCTTGTTTATCTACTAACTGAAGTTAAAACAATAACCAAAGATGAACACAGAAATGCAGCATACCAAATCCTGGGGTGGATAATTCCAGTCTCGTCCGCTCCTACAGCTTTACATCACTGGCAGCGGTACTAGTACTGGTACTGACTGTGCAGCAGCAATCACAATCTGACTGACTGACTGACTGCTGTATCTCAGACAGTACAATAGCCGCAGCGTTCAGAATATCAGAACCTTCAGAAGACAGACAGATTGCTCCAGTGGAGGCATCTCCCGCCCAGTGCGTTGGCCACTTATCCTTTGTCAGCTAAATGCCAGGGCTTCCATCTGGCCTACCGGCAATGGCTGGAAATGCACTTCCCCTGGGTCCTAGCGCACACTCAAAATCCACCCAACCCTTCATTTGCATCTTCCACAGATGTCAAAGCAACTTGCATTGTTGTGCAGCCGCCTGGAAAATTCACACCGATCAGCAGCAGCTGGGAACCTGGCCAGAATACACAGTTAAAACTAATTGTGACATTATTTTTTTTCTAGAACTGTAACCTTTGAGAGTAAAGCTGCTGAGTTCAATTGATAAGAAAACGGGAGGCAAAATACTGCAGATGCTGGAAATCACTCAGCAGGTCAGGCAGCATCTATAGAGAGAAGGGATTTGAATGTAAGAACCAGAACGGTCTTTCCATTCAAATCCCTTCTCTACTATAGATGCTGCCTGACCTGTTGAGTATTCCCAGTGACCTTTGATAAGAAAAGGGTGTTTACCTGTTGTGACCACCACAGGAAGGTCCTCGGGCAGTTTGCACTCTCTCTTCGGAGCAGAAAGCTGCTCTTCCAGATTTTTCAGTTTCTCTTTGTCCTTCAGTAAGTTGCCAGGCTTCAGGTCATTGATGTCCAGAGCCAGGTTTTTACACAGCACCTCAATCTCAAACTTGAGATTTAACTGCAGAGGGACAGAAAAGCAAAATTGACTAAGTTGAAGTTGCATCAAGGAAGCCACGCCAGGTCACTAACTTCCTGAGGGAAACTCCTAATCCTCCCCAACTCAAGCCCAGCTGTGCAGTGCATCCAATGAATTGGTCCTTATAAAGAAATTCTCAGATGTCCTTCAAAGCATTCAAATCTTGTGCTGCCTGATCACCAGACCCCTCAGCGGAAGGTTTCAGTTCCTAATGTCTTGGCATTGGGTGGAAAGCCCTGCTCAGCCAGGAGATTGGTTTCAGCCGTTCTATGGTTGCAAACAGGGTTACCAAATGACACTCACAGTGAAGACTGGAACTGCAGCCTAGGCACCTACACTAAGATCAGCAACCCCTACGGGTTTTGTGCAGAAAGGTTATAAATTGGTAACAAACAAAAGCTGTACCTTTAGATCATGCTCCTGATGCAGCTCTGCTAATACATTCATGATGGCCATTGTCCATGGATTGGGGGGCCTGAACACCTGCACACAACATTTACAAGTTAGAGCTCTAGGCAATGAAATACTCACATATTGTATTTGGATGAAATAACTTGGATAAATAGGCTTGGTTTGAGATTTTCCCAGTCACTCCATGTCACAGTGTATCCTGTGAAGTGCCTTGAGACACATGAACAATTTGCTGCTGTGTTCACCAACACAGTAACTACACTTTACACTTAATCAAATGAATGTTTTGAGATGTCTTTGACATGAAAGGTACTATATGAAAAGTAATATTATTAATGATCTGCAGAAAATTCAAATTGAGGGCTTGCCAGCGGTGCACATATCACATGCAAAGACTATTAATAATCAGCACCTACAGTCTTCCCCATCACAGCATGAAGCTGTTTTTAAATGAGTCCCAGCGTCCTGACCTCAAACCACACTTCCTGGCAACCCTGTTCCAGTCGCCGATTCCCTCTCTAAAGAAACACTTCCTGGTGTCTTACTGATATTGCCCTGTACAACTCTTAAAACTGTCCACGTGTTTTGCTGGGTTGAGGGATCCAAGGGTATTGTCCTAGGTTTAGTTTTTCAATCAAATTTAAAATGTTGTGACATCCTCCTGACATGAAAGGCACTATACAAATATAACTTTGTATTTTTGCATTGTTATATGGCTCTATGAGATCCCCTCAGAGATGACTCCTTTCAAGACTGAAGAGCCCTAGCTTGTCTAATTCTTGCTCATTCTTCTAACACTATAATAAATAATAATAATAATTCTTGCATTTGATATAGCGCTTTTCACGTCTTCCTGACGTTTCAAAGCGCTTCACAGAATAGACTGTAAAGTGAATTGACCATATATTTGTGGGCGAAACACTGGCAATCAACCTTGCCTCTCAGGCCTGGGCTGCTCCCTTAAGTCACAGGAACCACAATTGTCTTTAATACTCTCAGTGCGGTGTGACCAGGACACGGATTTTTACATCTAGGGATCAACTGATTTGGTAATCTAGCCCAATATCGTGTTTGCCTTGTTTATTGCTGCCTCACACTGTGTGATACCAATATACAATATACTTGTCCACCGCTGGCAAGCCCTCATTTTGAATTTTCTGCAGATCATTAATAATCTTACTTTTCATATAGCACCTTTCATGTCAAAGATATCTCAAAACATTCATTTGATTCAGTTTAAAGTGTAGTGACTGTGTAGGTGAACACAGCAGCAAATTGCACAGCAACATCCCACAAACCGCCATGAAGTGAATGACCAAGATATCTGGGGGAATTGTTGGCCAGGACACAGGGAAGAAGTTCCGCTGTCTGAAGAGTTTCATCCTAAACTCCCCAATCGATCAACCCTTAGCCCCAGGCCCGTAGCATAATAGTTAGTGCACTCGCTTCGCAAGCGAAAGGATCCGGGTTCAATTCTCGGGCGGGGTGAAAGCTTAGGCAAGTTTCCTTACTCCACACGGCTCTGTTTACCTAGCAGTAAGTACAAACCTGTTTGTCAGTCAATTGGCGAATCGCTTTCTGGGGGTAATAATCCCTCACCCCAAAATCAATCAATCCAACACAATTTGTGGGACACTGCTGTGAGCAATTGGTTACCTCATTTTGCCCACAAAATACAATCAATACAATTTGCAATATATTCTGTGAAGCACTTCGAGACGTCTCAATGATGTGATATGGTGCTATATGAAATGAAAGCATTATTATTATTATTATAAACATGGGCTCTAATTATGGACAAAGCGGTCTAACCCTCGGAGAAGAACCGTTTGGATACACCCCTTACACAAGCTTAACCTGCATTGGGAACTAAGTTGGAGATGAAAACCACCCTTTGCTTTCAACTGTGTGATCACCACAAGCAATTAGCAAAGTTTGCATGTATGAGGACCTCATTATCTAATCACACACTGCAGGATCCCCCTCACACCCGCCAAACTGATGCACTTTACACCCTCATTGCATATGATCCAAATTCAAGTCTGAGCTTCTATGTGAGGTCTTATTGACATGCATAGAACACTTTATACTGACCATACTCCGCACGCTGGATTCTAAAACTTTGGCAACAAAAGGGACTACGTAGAGCATTTCTTGCTGACCCTTCACATACGCTTCCAGAAGCAATGATTTGACATCCAGATCCTGCAGGCAACACAAAGAAAACAAGGGACGTGCAGATTGAGTGGAAAGAGCAGCTCATAACACAACACAAAATCTGAAACATGGACAGCCACGTGAATGGATGGAAAAACGACAAGTGGACTGACTTACAATGTGTAAAATGGGCTTATTTTTGGCTAATGTAATCATGCCCAACCAGTGGCCCAGGTTCTTCAGTAGGGACCGGTCTGAAAAGTTAGCAGCAGCTTTGTCAGAGGTCAGCAGTACCTAAAAGACCAAAAAAAAGTATTGAAGCATAACAGAAAGTAGCTTACTCCCTGGGCTGGGCTCCCATACGAGAATCAGCCTCATTTAGTTGACAAGTGCTCGGCAGACGATCAGTCAAATGGCTTCAAACGCTTGGAATTCTCGGCCAGTGGGATGATTTGCAAAACAGACTTGCAGTTCCACTCTGATCTCTGGATAGGTTCCCTATAAATAGTCAATGTGATAATTACAGTAACCATATCCCAGAACACACCTTGCTGGATGGAGAGAGCCACGTATTACCCACTGTGTCATTGCACAGTTACACTGAGTGTGGGCTGTGGTGAAGAGGCCCTGATCCCTCTTCCCTTCCCCCAGAGGAGTTTGATGTTACATTCCAGCAATAGCAGCAGGAAATCTCCGATGCTCATTTTTAACTAACACAAGTGTTTCATACGGATCACAGCTGACCTCTGCTGTTCAACATGTCTTAAGTCACACAACAACAGAGGTAATGAGACAAGAAAGTCTCTGCCACACGTCCCACCGTTAGGGAAACATACCAACATCAAGAAGACATTTCATTACTTTAATTCAGAATGTTAAGAGCTCATGAGGAAACAGCTCAGCATAATCTCCCTTCCTAGATGGATATGATGCCACTGCCCCCCCCGACTCACCTTGATGTTTCTATAGGTTTCGATGAGCACCATTTTATTGAACTCTGGATTTTTCAAAGTGTCCATGAAATTTGAGTAGAGGCTGTGGAAGTTAGGCTCAATGCTAACCCTCTTCATGACCAAATATTGGGATACCCAAGGCATAAATTCATCCTTCACAGTCTCCTTCAGCTCCTCCACCTGTAACACAGAAACAGCACTCTCCAGCAAATGCCACCTGAGCAGCACAGGACATGAAGTCCCCTCTACTCTCTACATTAGTTAAGACAGATTTCACAACCATCACCTGGAGCTCTGTGTCAGCTGACACATCGTAAGGCTTCCACATTTGCAAGTTTTAGGGCATTATATTTGTCAGAACATTATAATACGACTAACTGCTTTGACAACACATTAGTCCATTCATAGTGACTGATCACCATTACACAGGCTCTATTAAGGACAGAACTGGAGCCAAATGTACTGAGCCCAGTTCCTATCATTCTTCTGCTATGAAGACAGCTCCATGGTAAACTAACAGTCAGCAGCCTTCTGCATATGGTAAACCATGTTACAACTTGAATTCCAGCTTCCAAAGCTATTTCCTTGTAAGGAACTCTGCTTATTTTAGTTTAAAAATATAGCTCTAACCAGTTCCTCTAACCATCTCCCACACATCAGCAGCATGAGGGACTACAGAAGTCTTAGAGGCAAATGTCTCCACTTTATGGAACTAATGTCCTAATGAAATGAGATCAAAACACCAGCAAATGAATCTCATCCAAAGCTTTCACCTGACAACCCTCTCCTGTAACCCTGGCTCAATGAAGCACCTACCTTCTGTGTCATATTGGATTGTGAGAGGTTGTTGAAGATGAAAGCCACTTTCTCCTGAATGTTCTCAGGCGGTTCCACTATTCTCTCTGCCTGGTCTGTGGCCACTAACAACGTCTCGATGTTAGTTGTATTAATGGAGGGCTAGAGACAAAGGAGTTGACTTTAGTCACATTTTTCAATCACAAACAGTGGGACAGCTGATAAATCAGACTGGGCAGGTCAGTCTAACACTACACAACGCAGGTAAAGTATGGGACACATCAGGATTGGGCACACCATCTCCAGCTCTATCCAAGGACAAGGAACAATTACAGTTGACCAGTAACAGAGACCTGGCGCTTTTCAAATAAACAACAAATTCCCCCCATACACCACTGGTTCAAACAGATTCATAAAAATCACTTATTAAAGTAGACAGCAAAGCTGGCCATGAAATAACCAGACAGTTTCTGGGGTCAAATCAGTAGAATTCATAAAAGATGCTGCAGATACCCAAATACGCCTGGTACTGACTGCACATTACAGGGAGGATACGCGAGATTTGGGGAGAGTGCATCGGACACTCATGAGAACAATAACAGGGAATGGGGTGGGGGGGGTGGGAGAGGAGAACTGCCTGGAAGGTCTCTAGTGAAAGGCTGGTTGGATGTATTCCCTCTTTGGAGCTAAGGGGTGATGGTCTGATCATTTTTCACAAAGAGTGACAATAAGGAAGCAACTTCCTTCCCTGATGGTCCATCAGTTTACTAGAGGACAACCTTACGATGAGGGCAAATTGGGTTAGGACTGAGATGAGCAAGAATTTCTCCTCAGACAGCGGGAAAATGTAAAAAAAAAAACCCAAGATAGACAAAAGAAATCACTTGAGGGATCTTAAGAGAATAAAATATTATGTGATATGGGTGGTTATATTACTCCCATGAAGTGGTTTGAGGCTCAGTGAGACGAGAAGAGATACAAACAGGGCTGTGGGTGGAAGTGGCTCACTGGGAGAGGTTATAGTCTAGGCCAATAGAGAAGTGCAGCTGCACTTGCCCCATGGAATCCGCTACAAATGCAGGGTCTGGCCCCGGGCCTCCCAGCTGTTTACCTGACGTCACTGTGGGCCGGGAGGCTCTGGGCGCACATCCACGGTGCGGCACAGGCAGCAAGTGGGCTTCACTCAAAGCCACAGATTGGGTGAAAGGTACAGGAACCGTTTTAATGGACAGTTCAGCACTGTGTAGTTTAGACAAATTCTTGCTGGTACAAAACTTCAAACATAAATCTTAATATAAATTGCAGAAATGAATGCGACACCAAATACTCACTGGAACGTCCTTCTTAAAGCTGACTCCGGTGGGCCGGGTGACTGTAGTGGTTTTGGTCACGGTGCTGGTAGTGGATGTGGGGACAATGGTGCTGACCTGCCTGGCCAGAGGAGTCTTATTCTGGGCTTGAGCCTGGGCTTGAGCCTGGGCCAAGGCAATGCTGCCAGGGGTTGTAATACTACCCTGCATCTTCACAGGAGGGTCTCGGGACTGCTGGCCATACTCAATATACTGGAGAAGATTAAGGCAGAGGCTTGGGTTAGTAGATATGCTATTATAAAGCACGGCTCACTTTGTCTTAACCCAAAGAATTCCCCTGTACCTGATCGATGTCGGAATATCCTAGACAGCAGAAGCCATCAGCACGCAGTGAGAGGCCTAAGATCTGTTCTACACCAACACTGAATATCAGCAGCCCAGAACATCTTAAATATAGCTCACCCCTTCTTTCGCAAAAATTACCTGGACAGTAACAGAGCCACATAGAGCAAAATTGTGGCCTCGGAATCCTTGAGCTACATAATACTTGCATTTGATACAGCGCCTTATCAAGTCTTCGAGACGTCTCAAAGCGCTTCACAGAATATACTGTAAAGTGAATTGTATAATGGGGGGAGGGGGAAACAGAAGAAAAGGATGAAAATTGGGTAACACAGGTGGCCGTGTGTGACCCGTTGAGTGATTCCACTCAAAGCAGGACATCACTGTGCCCTGGCAGCTACTACTGAGCAGCTTTTTGTCCAATTCACTTGATTCTCTTACAATTCATGTACACACTTCCCAATTCACTTAATACTCCCACAACCCATGGACCCGCTCTGAGACACTACCCTGCGTGGAGGGCACTATATAAGTGCAGGTTGTTGTTAGATTCTTCCATCTTTCAATCACAGCTGAAGGTGATGGGTAACTTAGAGACAGTCACCTCACACGGGAACAACTTTGTTCATTTGTAATAAAAGTCAATCAAGATGGACAGAATCCCTCAGTTAACATGTGCAGCAGAAATTAAATGACCCAAGTTAGAGTGACTGACAAGCAGCTCACTCCATTACTGATAATAGGACATCAATCACCTCTCGCCACTGCTGTAGCATAACCTCCACGTTGCATATTTGCAGCTACATTGCTTGCTATAGGAAGCTTTTCCTAGAGATTAGTGGGAGCCGCAATCTAAGGTATGCAATGAGTTCTAAGCTGCTTAAAGTTTGAACATAAAACGTAAATAACAAGTTCCTTGAGGCTAGCATCCAGATCCTGGGAATTCATAGGCTGGCCAGCAATTATAGCAGGAAAAGCATAGCAACAATAGAAAGCCATTCAGCCCCTCAAGTCTGTTCCACCATTCTTTTAAGATCATGACTGATCTCTACCTCAACTCCAATTACCCACTCTTGCCCCATATCCCTCGATACCCTGACCTAACAAATACCTACAGCCACGATGCCCCTACTCTCTGGGACTCCCTCTTCTCAGTCTTCAAAAGCCACTACCAGACTATGTCTTCGACTACGCCTATAGTCACCTCCCTCCTCACTCTCCTTGTCCAGTGATCCTGACAGCCTCTGTAAAGTACTCTGAGAAGTTACACAGCATTAAGAACTGCTGTGTGTGAAATATAATTTTAACTTCATTAACTTCCAGTGAATCCTCTCAGTCCTGATTCAAAGAATTGATTAGTTAAACCTTCCGAATTCAAAGTGAAATGAGGGGAAATGAACTAATAAACCCAATAGTTGGTAAAGTGATTGAGGCACAATATTGTTCTCAAAACAGCATGCGCACACGCACGCACAGTAAGCAGCGCTGCTCGTGACAGGCGAATGAGGTAGCCAGTTATTGCTGACACATCACTTACCTCCTGCAAATGATGTGGGAACTGCAAAAAGTGGCCAATAGAAGCCAAGTGCTGACAATACTGAGGATAGTCCTTCAATCTGCAAAAAATCACCAGAGTCCTCATTATACACATGCAAGCAAGCACGAAGGTCTGATCCTCACACAGGCACCAACGAAGATATTCACCAAAATCACAGTAAATAACAGAATGCTATAATGTTCTCCCTGGGAAGAAGAGTACTCCACACGCCCAAGAGTGCACTGGCAGTCAGTCGGATTGGATATGACAACTGGTCAGAGATTGGCACAGATTTCTGCACTTAAGGGAAACTCACCTCCCAAAATCCAACAGGGCAGGAATCCTGCTACAGTCAAAGGCCTTTCTTCTCAGTATAAATGTTACCAATGGACAAAATTGCACACAGCACTTTCACTTTGGAAACGTTTGCCCGACTCCGACCATATCTCACACCCAACACAGCCAAAGCCTAGCCGACGCTTTCACGTCCTCCCGCCTTGACTATTCCAACGCCCTCCTCGACAGTCTACCCCAGCTCCACTAGCCACAAAATCCAACAAATTCAAAACTCCACAACCTGTATACTCACCCACACTAAACTCCATACCCCCATCACACCAGTCCTTGCTAGGTTCCACTGGCTCCGTATCACAGAATGGATCGATTTCAAGATCCTCACATCCTTCACGCCCTGGCTCCTACCTATCTCTCCAACCTGATTACTCCCCACTGCCTCCAGCCTCCTGTTTGTCCCGCATGCCCTCCGTCATCGGCAGCCACTACACCCCAAAACTTTGGAACTCTCTTCCTCATTCCCTCGGCCTTGATCCCCCCCACTCCCCATTTTCGGATCACACCCGAAGACCTTCCTCTTTGACAGTGCTTACAGTCACCTCCCCCTAGCTCAGCTTCAGGCTTTGTCACTATTAAGGCCTTCAAGATTCTACCCCACATGATGGGTGCTGTGTAAATGCAAGTTGTTGTTGTGTAGTGAGAGACCAGCTCAGTTTCTGCCTTTTTATGATTGTTATTATTATTATTAAATGCAAGAACTGAGCAAAGATAGCCAGCACAAGAATGCTCCAGATTATCATCAGGCTGTGCTGGAATCAAACAGACCCCAGAGGTGGTGGCTATGGATTAACCAGGTCATACTTTGCCTTGAAGAATAAGCAACGCAAGTGGGTAGCTAAGTACAGTGCAGCACACAAAGATCAACCATCAGCAAGATGAAGCTTACCTATTTTTAAATCTGTCTAGTGCAGCAATGCCAAAGTAGTACATCTTGGAGTCAAAGGGTTTGCGTAAAGCTTCAAGAACATAGCGTAGTGCAAGCCCCAGGGCCATGTAAGTGACCAGCCCCTTCTCAATGATGCCACCGAAGAGGCAGGCTGTGATATGCAGCTCTTTGTCTGGGTACTGGGGGAAGAAGCGATACTCCTCAAACAGGTTCCGCAGCATACAGTTAAACACTTCCCGTTCACGCTTGATGCTGGAATCCTTGAACCTCTGTAGCATTTCCAGAACCTGCAAACAGAAATACAAGTGAGCACAACGCTCCCTGAGCAAAGCAGTAGGTGCACAGCACAGAAAGACACCAGATGCAGGGGCCAGCTCCCAGGTACCAGTGTCTTGAGCTCTCTTCTGCCCATAGTCCTTGCCCCACTTCAAACTGGATTTAAAAATGGTTACAAATGAGGAAACTGGTTTGGTGCTGGGACTTGGGGTCAAATGTAGCCCAGATGTAAGAGACAGCTACAGGTCTGACAGGGAATGAGATCGGGCACTCAATGCAATGCTGCTGTGTGTAATTTTGATCCTTTCCCATATCTTAATATTATAAAATAAAAGTATATATAGCTAGTATAATAATACTTCCATTCTATGAGACATCTCAAAGCAATTCACATAATAGAATGCAAGGTGAATTGACTATGAATATTTGGGGGGGGAACAATTTGACTGAAAACTATTAAAAATGCTGTAGTGTTGAGTAATTTCACCAGGAAGTGGTTGGGGCTACAATTGTTTGAAGTTGGCCTGGGACACAAGGGTTGGGAAAAGAAGAGAAATCAGCCACTTGCTGACACTCTTCAAAGCCATTCAGTGACCTCTGTTGATTAGGGAGCAGGATTGAGCTGTCCACACATTAGTTTTTTTTAAAAAACCTAAAGAGTAATTAACAAGTGGAACAAGTTACCAGCAAAGGTGTTTAAGGCCAGGACACTGGGACTCATTTAAACAGTAGCTTAATGCTGGGACGAAAGGACAGTACGGTGGAAATTCTGGAAAGATGAGATCGGATGAGTTGAAGGGTCTTTTTCAACCAAACCAATCTTGTGATGACCTTGTGATTACTGCCAAGACACACAAAGAATGGACACCCGGGGCTACTGAAGGGCTAGCAATGGCTGTGGGATGTCTCCCTTGTACCAACAGTCAGTGGCTTCAGTGACGGGAAAATGGGGCCATCACTGGGACTGGCCAATTAGACCTGTGCTGGAACATTTCCCCATCAAATCTACTGATCCCATTTACATTTCAGCTCCCCCCCCCACCCATGTAAAAGTAGGTGTGAACCCATAATCTGAGTCATCATACTGTTCCTGGTCTCAACCCCATGGTCAGCTTCCTGTACTGCAAATTCCACTATCAAGCAAACTGACTCTGCAAACGCTTGAGTGGGAGTGTTAAAGCAGAGAGATAGATGCTCCTGTGTGCTTTGTGGCTGCAAGAGGAACTCCAGTGTATATCAGGGAGTGACTCTGGTTACACTGGGATTGGCTCAGTCACTTGGCCTGCGCAGTACTAATTACACATCAGCCCTGCAGACAGTCCACTCAAGTTACAGCAACATGCAAGTTTAATATGACCAGTATTGACACCTAACCAAGACTGAAATACAAGTGAAACGGAAGTAACTGTAGTCTGTGGGGCTGACAGGACTGTGGTGGCATGGACAGTTATAGCTGCCGGTGGGTGAGCATTGGGATCATGCAGTTGGAGCCAACAGTGACTGGTGGGTTAGCCTCATTTACAGCAAAACCACTTCAGTAAAAATCTTCATACAAGTGAAACAATTTCATACTCCAGTTAAATTGTAATTTATCAGCCCATCATCTCCTTACATATATCCCCGTGTATAGATATCTGAGAAGGTGTGGGGTAACACAGCCACATCCACCACCTCCTGAGGGAATCACACGTGTAGCACTGGCTCACAAACAGCTCATGAAACAAGTCCAGTGATGTCTCCCGTACAATAATAATCCTTGCCTTTGATATAACCCTTTTCACGTCGGGAGGACGTCCCAAAGCGCTTCACAGAACACACTGTAAAGTGAATTGACTGTATATTTGTGGGCAAACGCGGCAGCCAATTGCGCACAGCAATGTCCCACAAACAGTCGTAGATTGAAAATGACCAATTTATTATTGTTTTTGGTTTTGGAGGGATTATTATTAGGCTCTGTGTGGAGTAAGGAAACTTGCCCAAGGTTTCGCCCTCTGCCTGGAATTGAACTCAGGTCTCTCGCTTGCAAAGCGAGTGCTCTAACCACTGAGCTACAGGACTCCACATATGACTCCCTTATACATGGAATCCACTCCACAATGCAGTACAATCCATTTGTAACTTAAAGACTGCTGGGAGCTGATCAGGCCATTTGTGGAATGGATCCTACTCAACGAGCCTGGAGTAACTCCCACTGTCCTGGCCAACAATTTCCCCAATAAAATTGGTCACTCACTTTATGGCTGTTTAGGAGACATTGCTGTGTGCAAATTATCTGCCGCATTTGCCTATAAGATAGTCACTATAGTACAGTAAACCCTGTGGCTCTCCCAACACGAAAGGCATTATATTAAATGCAAGTATTATTTTATTTATATTTCGCTATATTCCTAGGTGACAAGGATTCTTCAACTACACAGTAGTTACGAGCTCTCACCTCATCCACAGACATTGTCGGGTGTGGCGGGTGATTGTAGATGCGCTGGAAGTAGCTGTTTGCCTCATCGTCGATCTCCTTGCTAAAGTGCTGATTTGCCTCTGGCCATACCTGAGAGAGGTCAGCTGTGCAGACAGGATAAGAAACAAACAGCTCATGAAGATCCAGCTTGTGCAGCTCAACAGTGTGTGCAAGCAACAGACTGACAGACAACACATAGAGCACTGGTCAGCGGTGGATTCTCCTTACAGAAACTACTCGACCAATCTAACCTTTGCTGAAAGGCTTCCATATAAAGATTTCATTTGAAGTTCAGTTACACAGAAATGCAGGGTTTTGGAATTACACTGCTCTACGTCCTCTTCCTCCCCCTCCCTTCAAAAGGAGTTCCAGGGCACGTCACAGAATGACAAATCTTGTGTCTGTTGCCTGGCATGCCATCACCAATCATACTTGGTGGCAGCAGCATGGTGCAATGTAGGCACATTACAGGGAGCGCAAACTGTGTCCAAGAGTGGAAATCCTGCAGTTTCAATAGCCTGAACTCCAAGGCTCAGCCACATCGTGGGCAAGGAGAGTAGTTTTACAATGATTGAGGAATGGCAGTGAACCTCGGTGCACAAACCACACACTTCAGCCTGGACAGAGACAAGAGTATTAGCATTGAGGGGGAAATTGCATCCTAGTTATTGCATGATGATGGTGGGTGTGAAAACATTTTTTATGTTTAGGCGATACCTTCTAAACAAAAGTAGATGTTTTCTCATGAGAAAGGTAAGGTTTATAGAAAAATAAACTGCATTGCATTTAGACCCAATGGATTAAGTCAGTCAGAAAGTTTCTTCACAAAGGTTAGATTGCTTAGTAAAGACAGACATTTCAGGGCTGAAAAGGCAAACTTTAAAACTTGTCCAAAACCAGCTCTGCTGCACCCACTGATGTCATTTCAAAGAATAAAAACCTACCCCCACACACCCCCACATCACATACACCCACACCACAACACACACACACATCCACCCCCCCACCACCACTGCGTGCGCGCACTCCCACCCACCGCAACACCCCACCGCACACACATTTGGTGATACCATGAACTCATGGTAAGTTTGGAGCAGACATTCAATTTTCAAATAAACAGATGACTGAATGGACAATTTCCAAAGGCAGCTTCCTGTTATTTGGTTAAACTTTGGTGGACTATGAAACAAAAACAAAATTTAGCCAAAAACAAAATGAGCAGAAGGGAATACAAAAGGTGCAGTTAAAAGCATTTGGATTTCAATATCTATTAATCCCGTCAGTGCTAAATAAATGAACTAGTGAAGAGCTGGCTGCAACAAGAAAGGGAAGAGGCGATGGTAAAGTGGTGTGCGTGGTTGAATGAAGTCCTGAACCTCAGCAGTTTACTCAGCCAGGACAACAGCACTAATAAGAAAATCCACCGTGAGCTGACATTTCAAACTAACATGCAGACAAGCATTCATAACCAAAACATGCATCCTCAGGTACAGCCCAGTACAGGACTCTAAACAGACAGCTGTGAGCGTTGATGCAAGTTAAACTAATTTGGAACACAGGCCACCAAACCCAGAACTGTAAGCAAAGGGAACCTATTTTGCAACACTGTGGCTCAATTTATCAAGAAAATGATGGACAACCCAGTATTTTGAAAGGCTGTTCTGATGGTTTCCCAAAGCCCAAGGTACAATGGCACCAGAGAGCAACTAGTCTGGCACTTTCCCTACATGGAAAACTGAGCTGAAATAGTTTACAAATGTTTGGGCCCATTTGCTGCACGTTAATGCTCAAAGTTCATTACGTCTAGATTAGAGAGATATCCCCGAACAACAGCAACAAGATTTCATTTATAGTGCGCCTTTCTCGTCAGGAGGACGTCCCAAGGCACTGGACAGTTGGGTCGGGACCCGAGCATTGGGGGGAAATGGTCATGGTGAGGGGAGAGAAGGGAGGGAGTGAGGAGGGGGGAAATGGTCAGGGTGAGGGGACAGAAGGGAGGGAGCGAGGAGGGGGGAAATGGTCAGGGTGAGGGAAGGGAGGGAGCGAGGAGGGGGGAAATGGTCAGGGTGAGGGAAGGGAGGGAGCGAGGAGGGGGGAAATGGTCAGGGTGAGGGAAGGGAGCGAGGAGGGGGTAGAGAGTCGAGAGTGGAGCTGAAGGCTGAAGGTCGAAGAGAAAGATCTTGAGACCGGCCTTGAAGGAGGAAAGGGAGGAGGCGGCGAAGGCACTGGGGGATAGAGTTCCAGAGCCTCGGGGCTGAGAGGCTGAAGGCCTGGTCACCGATGGTCGGGCGGTTGGGGCTGGGGATGTGGAGCAGACCGGAGCCAGAGGAACGGAGGGTACGGGGGGGTACGCGGGGGGGATAGTAGGTCAGAGAGGTAGGAGGGAGCGAGGCCGTGAATGGCCTTATAGGTGAGGATGAGGATCTGAATTCGATCCTCTGGGGGATGGGGAGCCAGTGGAGGTGAGCGAGGGCGAGGGTGAGGGCGAGGGTGGGAGTGATGTGTTCTTGGTGTCCGGTGCGGGACAGTACACGAGCTGCAGAGTTCTGAATGACCTGCAGTGTGGAGGGAGGGCCGGGAAGGCCGGCGAGGAGAGAGTTCCCATAGTCCGGCCTTGAGGTGATAAAGGCGTGGACCAGAGTTTCAGCCGCGTGAGGGGTGAGGTAGTGCCATAGTCTGGCGATATTCCGGAGGTGATGGAAGGCGGTGCCAGTTGTGGCGCGGATATGAGGGAGAAAGGACAGCTCAAGGTCGGACAGAACCCCGAGGTTCCTGATGGCTTTGAGAGGTGGAGAGTGCGGCCTTGGAGCTGATGGTGTCAGTGCCTGAGGTGCGGAGGCGCTGACGTGAGCCAATCAGGAGGACCTCAGTTTTGCGCACGTTTAGCTGAAGAAAGTTGTCTCTCATCCAGGACTCAATCTTGGACAGACAGCTGTCAGGACATCGGGGGTCGTGGAGTTGAGGGTAGAGGAGGAAAGGTAGAGTTGGGTGTCATCCACGTTAACCCCATGTCTGCGGATGATGTCACCACAGGGGGAACATATAGAGGGTGAACAGGAGGAGACCGAGGACAGAGCCCTGAGGGACACCGCACGAGACAGTGCGGGGACTGGAGAAAAAGCCGTTTGCAGAGACAAAATGAAGACGGTGGGAGAGGGAGGACCCAAACCACTCAAGGACAGGGCCTTGAAGGTTGAGGTGGGAGGACAAGCGGTGGAGGAGGATAGCGTGGTCGACCGTATCGAATGCGGCCGATAGGTCGAGGAGGACGAGGAAGCCCTGGTCACAGATGGTCAGGATGTCATTGGTGACCTTGACCAGGGCAGTTTCTGTGCTATGGGCAGCACGGAAACTGGACTAAAGGGGTTCGAATAATGAATTGGTGGAGAGAAAAGAGCGCAGCTGGGAGGCCACAACTCTTTCAAGGACCTTGGACAGGAAGGGGAGGTTGGAGATGGGCCGGTAGCTTGATAGCTGCGACGCATCAAGGGAGGGTTTTTTCAGTATAGTAGTGATGGTGGCAGTTTTTAGGGGAATGGGAACAGAGCCAGAGGAGAGGGAAAGGTTGATGATGTCTGTGAGAAGACCACAGTGCAAACATTGCCAGCAGATCATGCAACTTTGCGATGGTGAGGCATCATTTCAGCAGGCGTTGAGATGAAGTCCAAAAAGAAAAGAGAAACTAATCTCCTGGCTGCAGTTGGTAAAACCATTCACACAGTAACAGTATAGTCAGTAGCCCCAGGATTTCCAGAAGAACTTTTGAAAGCCACGTTTTACTATTAAAAAGATCACCGAAGCAGTGAGGAATTTTCCACTTGGCAACAGCAAACCAGAACTTGAGATTTCATAAAGTAGCAAGTTTAATGTCACTCAAAGCAAACCAGAAACGTTTACACAAACACTCCCAGTTGTCAAAGCTGTGACCTTTCCCAAATGTTGTAGTCTCCAGAAGTTTAACCCAACGCTTCCAGGAACAAGGTAGTGCACATCCACCCAGAATCCCTTAGCTTCACACAATCTTCCCATCTTGGAAGCTTGACTGTTTACCAAGAAGGGTTGTTGAGGCTAGGACTCTGGATTCATTTTTGATCTTGAAGCTTTCTGGATACGTGCTCACTAAGATTTTATTTCATTGTTGAATGTACCTTCATTTTAAAAGAGCCGTTCAGTGAGATTGCTGAAAAGTCCCAGTTATAACAAGGTAACAGTTGCTTGGCCTATAGAGCAATTAGTTGAATACAATATAGGTTCAAAGACTGTGCAGAGTCAAATACTTCAAATTCCTTCTATGCTGGGTACAGGAAAAAGCTCCACTTTGACAGTCATCCAGACTCCAGAGGAACACAGTGCGACTAGCTCAACCCTATGCTGTGGGAGCAGATATTTTCTGCGTCCATTGAACACTGAAAATGTAGTGATTGGACCGAATAATCATTTCATTACCTGTCACCGCATTACCAAGCCTTGTTGCTAAAATATTGGGACACTTTAAAGAAATCTGTTTAAGCTCCTGTTGGATGTACCTTTATATAACCAGTTATCTTGAAATAACTGACTGGACCACACTCTCACAACAGTCACAGACAACACAACCACTTACAAGGTTTCATCTTACTCTGCTGGAATGTCTGTGGGTTCAATCCAGATGTGCTCATCTTCCGTTGTCCAAAGGGGTCAGTGTTCACAGTTTGCAGTCCGAGGCCACCTGTTCCCATGCCAGTCAGGCTCCCTGTCCCCAAACCACCTGCGGGGGCAAAATCACAACAGGGGCCAATAAAAAAATAAAGCATTTTAAAGGGATCCTAAACAGTCAAGGGAATGTTCTCTTTGTGCATTATTGGATTAGACAAAACTCAAACAAGACAAGTTCAAAGTTATTTCTAAAGACAAATCTGATCTCCTTCTCTGGCTATTTTTGGTTAAAATGACTGATGTTTTAGGCAACAGGCTTCCTCACAATTGACTAACAGATGTACTTAACATGAGCTACATGTGGGTATCCCACCTGAACAGCCTTTGGGCCACAGCAGAGAGTCTCACCTCACCCCAAACCCACAGTAGTCATTTAGGCTATTGACAAGAGAAATTCATTCCTCCCATCCCAATAAGAAAATCATATGCAAATTAAATCAATCCCAATTTTGTAGGTGAAATAGGATTGGTTTGTGATTTATCCATGATCTTCCACAAAGAGACTAGAGCCCAGAGAGCTTCTTCAACCTGAGTAAAACTAGAGTCTCCATTACTAAAAGTTCTGAAAAAGCAATGGCTAGAGTCCATCTTTAGGTACAAATCAGGTTAAAATTGACGCAAACCACCAACAGAAATGGATGCCGAGTTCAGTCAGTCAGCACTGTCAAACGAGGCAGTTACATCGGCAAACCAACTCACACACACCAAGGGGGGAAAGAAAGAGGTGCACACTGAATTTCTTCTGGCTTCAACTTGAATAGCTGGCAGTATATTGGAATTTATAATAAATACTACAAATGAACTCATGTTACATATGTAGCTTCATTTTAAAAGAGCAGTTCAATGAGATTGCTGAAAACCCCCAAGTTACAACAAGTCAATTTAGTCCAGCACAGTTGCTTGGCCTATAGAGCAATTAGTTGAATACAATATAGGTTCAAGTACTGAGCCAAGTACTTAAAATCCCTCCTATTCTGAGTACAGGAAAATATTTATGCCTAAATGATCATTAATGCTTGTACTAAAATATACAACCAGAGCTCCAACCAGGGTAATCTTATGCTGGCTTTCTTTAACAAAATACATCTGGAACCTGATTATGAAGTGCTAAAGTATGCCAGGAAGTAAACTTGCAAAGCACTGCCACCTGATGGTGCATACATACCAAAATTCAGTGTAAAATTCCACATATATCTCTTTATTAACTGGGGGGAGGGGGAGAAGAAGAATGGTAGAATTAAATTTCTATTTCAAGGACAGGTAGGCAGGCAGCTGCCAATATTTTGCATGCCTTCAGGAGGAAAAGTATCGACTTTCAAAGAGTTGGGGTGAGAATGATCTGTGGGTAAAATGAAATGACAGGTGGCTGGGAGTAATCCCATAGACAGAGCTGGTTAGAAGCACTCAGGTGACTGACAAATGCTCGCATGATATGTTGAAAGGGACATCACACCATGGTATTCTCCCTTCTCATGCTCAGCAATGAAACCAAACGAGTGCTTGTGTGCGTCGGATGAACAAAGTTTCATTTGAGGGTCACCTTGATCAGCACAAGGAAAATGGAACATTCTGAAACCAGACCCCGGAGCATGGATCAACAAGAAGTTGGTGTAAAAATTCACTGCTTAAAAGCCTCAGCAGTAAAAATAAGTCTCAAGAGATTTAAGGCTGGTCAGTGTATGAAAAGGAACAATAATAATAATCCTTGCATTTTATATAGCGTCGTATCACGTCTCCGAGACATCTTAAAGTGCCTCACAGAATATATTGTAAAGTGAATTTGCTATTTTGTGGGCAAATAAGTATCAAAGCTAATTCAAAGCATTTTTATAGTGCTCCACGAGGCTGTTATACTGGAAAACAATGCGAGTCAATCAGATACCAACTTATGAGTAAAGAAGTCCTAACAAGGCCTACTCTCTCCTCCCTGCCCCCTCCCCCCCATGAAATACTTACCAATATTAGTTCCAATCTATAGTGAATCAGTTACAATACATTTTTCTCTCCAAAAATTTTTAATTTTTGGACTGGAGTCCTGTAGCTCAGTGGTTAGAGCACTCGCTTTGCAAGTGAGAGACTTGAGTTCAATTCCAGGCAGAGGGCGAAACCTTGGGCAAGTTTCCTTACTCCACACAGAGCCTAATAATAATCCCTCCAAAACCAAAAACAATAATAAATTGGTCATTTTCAATCTACGACTGTTTGTGGGACATTGCTGTGCGCAATTGGCTGCTGCGTTCGCCCACAAATATACAGTCAATTCACTTTACAGTATATTCTGTGAAGCGCTTTGGGACGTCCTCCCGACGTGAAAAGCGCTATATCAAATGCAAGGATTATTATTATTATTAATTCATTGATTCTACTTTTAAAATTCAGCACAAGTCCTTCAGATTTTTAGAATTTATTTTTTAAGCGCAGATAGCAAGCTGACAGATCTCTGAAAGAGCAAATGCGGGACACATGGCATTTCTCCCAAGAGAGAGACATACCCAGCTCACCTAATCCCAGAGTTTGGGTGATGCTGGCAAGACCAAAGGCTTTGGGGTTCTAATGTTCCCATTTGAGTATTGCTGATGTTTAAACAGCAAGAACCAATCTACCTCTTACAGCTTTGGCTTTCGGGTTAAACTATACTTCTGTGAGGATTACATTTATATTATATATAAATTACATATAAAGTATAATTTTGTGAGAATTAGCTCCTCCATTCCTCTGGCTCCAGTCTACTCCACATCCCCTGCCCTAACATCGGTGGCCGGGCCTTCAGCCTCTCAGCCCCGAGGCTCTGGAACTCCATCCCCCAGTGCCTTCGCCGCTTCCTCCCTTTCCTCCTTCAAGGCCAGTCTTAAGACCTTTCTCTTTGACCGAGCCTTCAGCTCCGCTCTCGACTCTCTACCCCCTCCTCGCTCCCTCCCTTCCCTCCCCCTGACCATTCCCCCCTGCTCGGGTCTCAACCCAGCATCTTGGGACGTCCTCCTGACGTGAAAGGCGTTCTATAAATGAAATCTTGTTGTTGTTGTTGTTGTTAGCAAGCCAACAATTGCAATGCAACAACGAACAAGTACAGATTTAGGCCACATTTGCTCATGTGTCTAACCTGGCAGTTGGGAAGGAAGACCTCCGATTCCACTGAAGGGCGTTGTCTGGTTGTTTGTTGAGAGTGGAGGAAAGGCTTTCGCTGGTGATTGAGGGGTGTTGAATGCAGAATTCATATTTGTAGAGAAGGCCGACATGCTCCCCGTGTGAGATGCAGCTGATCCTCCAATTGTTAACGAGGCGATACCAGACAAAGGGTCAATCTGTAGAGAGGATGTGAGGAAATAATCATCACATATCATTGCAAACTCAGAAGAAGCTCATCTTACCAAACACCAAAATCCTCCTTAAAACCAGCTACTATTTAAAGTCTATCTTTCTTCACGTGGCATTGTTGGCAGTGGGAAATTGGCCACTTGTGAAAGTGAAAGCCTGCATCAGTGGTTAATTCAGCCTTCACCAGCAGATATCACAGGACGCTTCTGAATAATAATGTTCCTTGCATTTGGTCTATCGAAAGTGAGTCCTGTAGCTCAGTGGTTAGAGCACTCGCTTTGCAATTGAGAGACCCGAGTTCAATCCCAGGCAGGTCAGGGCGAAACCTTGGGCAAGTTTCCTTACTCCACACAGAGCCTAATAATAATCCCTCCAAAACCCAAAACAATAATAAATTAGTCATTTTCAATCTACGACTGTTTGTGGGACATTGCTGTGCGCAATTGGCTGCCGCGTTCACTCACAAATGTACAGCCAATTCACTTTACAGTGTGTTCTGTGCAGCGCTTTGGGATGTCCTCCCCACGTGAAAAGCGCTATATCAAATGCAAGGATTATTATTATTATCGTCTTTCAGGATGTCCAAGCGCTTCACAACATAGTGTAAAATGGAGTAACTTTTGCAGACAAGCAATTTGCACACAATTTCCCACAAACAGGCATGGCTAGCAAATTAGCCAGATATTCAAAATAGATCATGGAATGATAGGCCCTAAAGTGGGAGAATATTCAAGTAGAAGATGCTAGTATAAAGCAGAGATTAAGGACAGCCAGATAATGCTCGACAAGTCTAGTGGAATTACACTTGAAATTAACAGAACTCGCAGATGAGGATGAATAAAGGATGCAATTCATTCAGATTTTCACAAGACATAAAAGATTTCACAAGGGAATCTTTTATAAATTGAAAGACAAGGAATTAAATGGCAAATTTGCCAGTTGGATTGATAATCGAATAGACATAGAGTATTAAGCATTTGTTTGAGCTAAGAGGTTTGCTCAAGCATGGCCTCCCCTGGAGTATTTGAGCAATTATTCAGTGCAATGATTTGCATTTATACAGCACTGTCCATGTGGAGGAACATCTCGAGTGGTGCAGAGACAGTGACACCAACAAGCAGGGAGCATGGGGGAGGTCACTACAGGCACAGTCCAGAGGTACAATTTAAGACAGCTTCTGAAGACAGGTAGAGAGAAGGCAAGCCAGAGGCCGAGGGAACGCATGTCAAAAGGTAACAACATAGTGGCTGAAGGCTTGACCACCAATAGTGGGACAGAGGGGCAAGGACATGCATAGCAAGCCTGAGTTTGTTAAATGGAGGTTATGAAGGGATTTGTAGGTGAGGATCTTGAAGTTAATCCTCTGGCAGACCTGGATCCAGTGAAGCCTGGCAATGGCGGGGTGATGGGTGCAAAGCATTACGCAAATAAGGATTCAGGCACTTGGGGATGGTAGAGCTGGGAGGCCAAGGAAGAGGACATTTGAAAGGTCCAGACTGCAGGTTATGAAGGTGTAGATGAAGATTTCGGAAATGAGATTGAATTGGAGGCAGATGACATTGTAAAGATGCAGAAAAGTGTTTTTGGTCAAGGGGCTGTATGTGAGGGAGGAAAGAGCTAAGGGTCAACTAAATGCCAAGTTTGCACACTGGTTCAGCGAATTGGAGCGGGGCCAGAAAGAGTGAAAATCAGAACCAGAAGCATGGTGTGGGTGGAACTGAGGATGGCTTCAACCTTTATAAACTTTATTACCTATCCTCTCAAAACCTTTTGGAATTTTGGAGACCTATTCAATTCCAGCTCAACCTTCACTGTTCCTGTAACTGTTGAAAGCAATGCTGACATAGCAGATAGCAGTTTGAGGAGTTTTGAAGGGACAGCATTGTAGAAGGGGCCACAGAAGAGTACAAGCACACCACCCTTAATTAAAATGAATATATCACTGCAGTTTCTTCTATGCATGAACAGTAGCAGCTTAGACAGTAGTTAGTATTAATTGGCTCCACCACTAATTGTAGTCAAAAGGAAGGAACCAAAGAGGTTTTTAATCACAAAAAAGTTAGTGCTGTCATTTTAGCAATTCTTCAATCCTATACTGTATATGTACAGCTAATCCACATTACAATCTTCTCCTTGGTCTAACAACAGCTACAAAGGAAGCAGTAGCAGGAGGAGCAGAATAAAGTGGTCGGTGCCCAGAGGAGCGTGTACCTGTACAGGTGACATGGTCTCTATGCTGCTGGTACTCGGGACTCGGACCTTAGGCATCACACCAGGAGGTGGCTGCCGAGCTTTGTTCACCACGTTGCCACAGTTGGCCACCATTGTGAGGATGGTCTCAGAGAGCTCCTGGGAGACGCTCCTAGGGAAAGGAAAGCAGACATTAGACTTGCTCTACCCACCGCTCCAGGCAGGCCAACGACTTCAATCATTTGCATTTCTCTCATTCAAAGCAGCAGTAACCTGCCAGTGCCCTGCATTGCTGCCCTGGGATGGCAGATTATACAGGCAGCCAAGCACGAACTACTAATAAAACAGTGGCTGAAAACAAGCTGAGGCTGGAATGTGCTTTAATCACCAACCTACACAGACCCAATGGCAGCTGTGTTGACCCCTCTCACCTGCCCAATGTCACCAAGTAAAATTCACCACAGTGATTGACAGTCAGTACAAGCCCGACTCTTCCAACTCCAAACACACAATGTTTATAGAATATTTCAAATCAGGAGTTGTAAGAAGATATCTGAATTCCTGCTGTGCTGCTATTTGGATTCATCAGTTCACTCAAAGCCAGAATGGTGGATGACATTCCAGACTAAAGCTCACTGCAACACATATATTGGGCCCTCGCTCCAACTCTCCGCATCACAGAATGGGCATCACTGATGGCTCCTTCTCGAAGGGGAAATAGCTACACACTGTGCCACATCGCATCTCTCACTCCCCACATGGCAGCAACCAAGTTGCTTTTAACTAATCAGACTGGGTTTACAGCAACACTTCCCTGTCAGCAAACTGCATTGCTACTCTGTAAGGTACTTGGTGAATAACCCAGAACAACCACAAAGGACAAAAACAGCAGCATTTGCTGGTAGAAACAATTGTACCATACAAATTCCTGCTTCACCAGCAACCCCAGAGCAACAGTGACAATATCCAGAGAACTAGGCTCAGGCACTGAACACACCCAGCTCAAAATCACTGTTGGCAGCTTTTTCAGGAATAACCTCCTGCACCACACAGCTCCCCTCGCTGTGACCTTCCTGTTCCACACAGCCTCCTCTTGCTCCCACTCCCACCGATCCTCTCTTCCCCCCACATACCACACTCCGTACACTTGTTATAAGTATGTGACTCGTAGCCAGCCCCACCCTCGTTGAGCTTTGAGAGAGTGATGAACAGTCGTCTCCAGCCTCAATTCCTAGTCATAAGTTTCTTTCTTTGTGTAACCACAGTGTTTACATAAATGTCAAAAGTTTGGGGTGCTTTCAACAGAATTACTGGAAAACGCAAACTAGACAAAACACAAATTTTAAAAATCAGCAAGAAATAAACCCTCACATAGAAAGCACTTACTGAAAGCTGCTGAAGCTTTTAACCCCAATATGAGGGAGGATGTACCCAGCATAAGAAGGGGAGAGCAAAATAACAATGAACTAAACGTAGCACATCTTTACAGTATTCCTGAGTTTATAGTCCTTGCTCTTACCCTGCACAAGCCTGTAGGCACATCAACATGGTAGCCAGTGTTTCTGGAGGGAGTTGTGCACTTTTGGGCTGTTCCTTTTCAGGGGCCAGTCCGCCCATGATGGAGGGACAGCGCCTCTTCAGGAAGGTCACACATGCCTGGATGAATGGCTCCTGTCAAACACAGCTCAGCATTATTATTCCCCACCCCATCAGAATAAGGGGAGAAAGAACCGAGGCTAGCACTTACAATCCATTGTAATCAGCAAATCACATGCGCGAACACACACTTAAAACAAAATGCTAAACGCAAGTAACATTTCCAACCGCTGCCATGCTCCCCCTCCGCCCCACCCCCGTTCTGTGCAAGAACAGTACATTGGAACTACAATGAAGCATCAATTACTCAACACATCATTGCAGACTGCGTCCAGAATGCCGGGGTAATAAGGGCACAGGAGGGATCAGCCAGAATTGGCAAGCCTGAAGGCAGGTATTCTGCCCACCTTGCCAGCCAGAGGACGTGCAGCCTGCCGCCAAGGGAACATACACAAGGGGCACCAGGAGGGTAAAACAGTTTACCCAACTATTCACTGAGGACACAGCAAGTCAGTTTAACACTCACTCAGTCCCTCCTCACCCTCTTTGTCCCCACCCCCAACCCAACATCTTTATACAATCAGCAAAATATATCCCCCCATCCAGCTGACAATGCAAACAGCCCGCACAATGCAAACAGCTTAAAATTAAAACACACAGATTTACATTGGGGCCAGGGTGGGGGAAAGCGAGGGGTAACACAGCACTTCAGCACCTAGAGATCTTGGCCATATAGACCAGACAGCTGTAGGTTCCAATCCTAGTCAATGCTGACTTAGCCACTCAATCAGGCCTTCAATTGCACTCTTGAGTTAAGGTGGGGGGAGGGGGGGGAAGGAAATCAACCAGGTATCCTGGTCATATTAGCTATTCCAGACTCCCCCTGCTGAAGGTGTGTTAGTTAATGTGTGGATATTGGGTGAGGATAGGGTTAGGCTTGGCTATGATGCCATGGGATTCACAGATGAATAGTAGGTGAGGTATGAGATAGAGATGATACGCAGCACCAAGGAACCTCAGTCCAGCAAAAGGAACAGAATGAAAACCTTCAGACAAGGGATGAAAATGGTTTTGGAAAGGGGGAAAACTAGATGGGTCAAAAATACACAAAAACAGTGAGAATGATAGTTTTAATACAACACAACACATAAGTGTTGTTCTGTATCATAGGCAGAAACCTATACTGCAACACTTACTTTTTGTAAAGTGTGACATCGCTCTCTTACCCCATGCTCTCGGATTTTATCAGTCAGCCATTTATCAAGTTTGAGGTATTCTCGGCGAGACGCAAGTGCAGCAAGGTCAATAACAAAGGCAAACGGAGTACCATTTAGCAGCATGGACAAGGCCTGTGATAGATACAAAACAACTAGAGAATTACTACACAACATAGTCCCAACCCCAGGGAGGCTGTTAATGGCTCCGGCTTCAACAGTGCAAAGGTTTCTCTGGACTCATTCAAAGTACCTCGTGTTAATGAAGGGCATGTTCTCACTGTGACAGAGCCAGGCCAACGCTTCCCAACAAAACCAATAGTCTAGCCAAGATGTTTTTATGAAACATTCTATAAGAGTAACTGGTACATTCACCTACAAATAGTTACTGTACTTCACAGAATTTCTCTGTGAAACGTGTCGACATTCTAGGTACCATATCACATGGTGCTGAACCATGGCTGTTTCCAAACTGACCACCAGCTTATTTTCGATACGAAAAATTGCACTCAAACAAAAGTCAATCTCCAGAGAGGCCATAGAGAGAAATCGGTAAGAATTTGACATTGTAGGGCACTTGCTTTGTCTTGTCTGTGTTCAACAGGCTTACTCGAGCCACACCTTGACCAGTGACCGACATTTAAAGTCAGGTTAAGTCGGACAGAGTAAAGGCAGGAAAACAGCAAGTGGATGATGCAAAGTTCTTACCTTCAAGTCTTGAGCTACATCTAGAATGCGTGAAAGCTTGGCCTGGTCATACTGCTCACCACGCATATACCACTCTGCCATTGCGTGCATGATCAGCTGTCGGATTGAGGGAGATTGGCCCTGGAACATTAAAAAGGAAAGAAAACCTCACTGAATCATACACTCAGCTAAGCACAGCTTCTGAAACTCTCTAGTACTTAGTGTGCCCTGCTAGCTGTACTCCAGTGCTTCCTGTCATACTGCCAGTGTCCCAGGAAGAGATCAGAGCAGGAACCTAGATCCACAATCTCAGGCAGCAAGCAGGAAGCTCATTTGGAGGGAGAGGAGACCCAGATCTTTCTCGTGCCTGACCAGCAGCTCACAAACGAGGTTTGGATGAAGACCCTTTAGTCTATTTGTTTCTTGAATACGCCCAATATCTTGGTTTCAATCGCTCTTCCTGGTAACCCATCCCAGTCTTAATTACCCTCTGAATAAAGAAATACTTCATGGTATCTGTCCTGCAATTGATTTCCTCCTGCAAATCCGAGTCTTGGTCTATCTGAAAGTATTGGTCTGGGTTTACTTTCTCAATCCAATTTAGAATCATATGCATCTCTATAGTTTCTCTCAGACATCTCAGTTGAAGGCTGATTGCTGCTCATTCCTCTACCACTGCTCTCCTCTGCCTCAGGGCCAGGCAGTTTCCTCACGAAGCAAGAACTAGACCTGTAATGCAGTACTCTAGATATGGCTGACTAGAGGACTGTACTGTTTGAACATAAAGGGGATCCAATTTGATTTGGCAATATAGCCCAGAATTCAGTTTGTCTTGTCTACTGCTGCCTCACACTTTTGACAGTGATTGATGAGTCAACTAATACCTCTTTCAACCTCCTCATTAAGCAAGTTCTGCCTATCCCTTCAGCCCCCATTGTTATTTGCCATATACAGTGCCTTATTGTTATCTGCACTGAGCTTTATTTTATAGCCATCAGTGTATATGCATCCCCCCCATCAAGCTCTCAGTAAATGATCAGACTAAGAGTCCTGGAAGCAGGTGCCTTGCTTTGAACAGTGAGTAGCAGCAAACAAAGAAAAAGAGTCATGAATTTTTCCGAGGAAATGTTCTGCTACATAATGCAACGCCATCAAACTCTACAACTGCATCCCGCTGCATCAAGCAGAATGTTCACTCTCCAGCAACGTCAATAGTCAAGTACTTATCCTTGGATGACATCAAAAGCTGTTACAACAACAACAACAAGATTCCATTTATAAAGCGCCTTTCACGTCAGGAGGACGTCCCAAGGCGCTGCACAGTTGGGTCATGACCCGAGCAAGGGGGGAAATGGTCAGGGGGAGGGAAGGAGCGAGGAAGGGGGAAATGGTCAGGGTGAGGGGAGGGAAGGGAGGGAGCAAGGAGGGGGGAAATGGTCAGGGTGAGGGGAGGGAAGAGAGGGAGCGAGGAGGAGGAAGAGAGTCGAGAGGGGAGCTGAAGGCACGGTCAAAGAGAAAGGTTTTGAGACCGGCCTTGAAGGAGGAAAGGGAGGAAGCGGCGAAGGCACTGGGGGATGGAGTTCCAGAGCCTGGGGCTGAGAGGCTGAAGGCCCGACCACCGATGGTAGGGCGGTTGGGGCGGGGGACGTGGAGCAGACCAGAGCCAGAGGAACGGAGGGTACGGGCAGGTAGGTGGGGGGGGCGGTGTTAGCAAATTGACAGAAGGATCCTCGCTGCAGGCTCCCTAGCTGTTTACAATGTTTTAGCAAATGGCACCCCCACCACCCCCAAATAGAGTGCAACAGAATGAGTGAATGTACATAGTGAGAGAAAGGAAAAACTCACAAGAGTTCCTAAAGGCCAGATTTCAGCTACACCAATGCTATCAAGCCCATCCAACAAAGGATTCTTTTTGGGCTATTTCCTAAATAAATGAAGATTATTAGTAAACCCAAAGGAGACTAATAACTCTTGTGAGATTAGAGATATGTACTGGCAACACTTACTGTTGCTTTTTTAAAAAGATACTTGTATGTGGGCCATGCTGGCAGGACCAGCATTCAGTGGCTTCCCTGGGTGCCCACAGTGACTTGCTAGGCCTTTAAACAGGGCTTTTGGGGGCATGGGGGCTAGTGAACTGAAGTGTGCAACTGGGGTTGTGTCAAGGCCAGACCCAGTAAGGATGACAGATTACCTTCCCTGAAGAATATTAGTGAGCACGTTGAGTTTTTAAACAATCTGTTTGACCTACGCGTACTGTTCAACTATATTCTTTAATTCAAATTACGTATCTATGCTCACTAGGTCCATCTGCATTTGCAGCGTAGATTCACTCGGTTAGTTCCTGGGATGAGGGGACTGACCTATGAGGAGAGGCTGAATAAACTGGGGCTGTATTCTCTATAGAGTACAGAAGAATTAGGGGGATCTTATTGAAACATAAGATTCTTAAAGGGCTGATAAAGTAGATATTGAGGGTCTGTTTCCCCGGTGGGAGAATCTATAACCAGAGGTCAGTCTGAAAATTAAGGCTCAGCCTTTTAGAACAGAGTTGAGGAAATATTTCTTCACTCAGAGGGCAGTGAATTTATGGAATTCACTTCCCCAGAAGGCTGTAGATGTCAGTCCTTGAACATCTTCAAGGCTGAGACTGATAGATTTTTACAGAATGGAGGGATTGGGGGATATGGGGAGAGGGCAGGTAATTAGAGTTAGGTCAGAAGATCAGCCATGATCTTATTGAATGGTGGGGCACAGGCTCGAGGGGCCGAATGGCTGACTCCAGCTCCTACTTCTTATGTTCCTATGCATTTTGTCTATCTGCGACCAGGGCTCCCTCTGCCTCCTCATCCTCTGCTGCTTTCGATACCGTTGACCACTCTATCCTCCTCCACCACTTCTCCTCTCACCTCAACCTTCATGGTTCTGTCCTTGAATAGTTCAGATCGTACCTCTCACACCTGTGTCTACTTCATCTCCACCAACGGCTTCTCCTCTAGACCCCACACCATCTCATGTGGTATTCCTCAGGACACTGTCCTTGATCCCCTTCTCTTCAATATCTATATGCTCCCTCTTGGTGACATCATCCACAGATATGGGGTCAACTTCTACATGTATGTGGATGACACCTGACTCCATCTCTCTGCCTCCCTGGACTCCAGGACCCACCGCTGTCCTGATAGACTGTCTATCAGACTTCAAGTCCTGGTTGAGAGCGAACTTTCTTCAGTTCAACATCAATGAGGCTCTCCTGATTGGCTCCCATCAGTGCCTCCTCATCTCAGACACTGACAGCATCACCATCCATGGTTGCACACTCCACCTCACTGGGCCAGTCTGGAACTTTGGCATCTTGTTTGATCTTCAATTGTTCTTTTTATTCCACATCCATATCACGACCCGCTCTGCCTTCCCCCACCTCCGAAACATCACCCAGCTTCGCCACTCTCTCACACCGCAGGCCGCTGAGATCCTCATACACACATTCATAACATCCAGGCTTGACTACACAAACTCCCTGCTTGTCAGCCTCCCGAACTCCTCCCTCCATGGCCTTGCTCCCCCCTATCTCTACGAACTCCTAACCGCCACCAACCTGTCCACTCCCTCCGTTAAGCAGGCTCCGGCCTGCTTAACGTCCCCCGCCTCGCTCGCCCCACGTCCTCCCAATGTGAAAGGCGCTCTATAAATGTTATTTTGTTCTTGTTGTAGGTTACTATCCAGCACCATCAGGACTTCACAACGGTCCTCTTTATCAAGGTTAGTGCCGCTCACAATTATCTGAATTTAGTACTAAAGTATAACAGGAGCAGTTATGTCCTCAGTGTGATACAGAATTGAGTTGAGTTACAAGACCAGTAAAGCAATAGATTTTCAAGCTGAATGAGCAGTTCAGGTTACTGAACATGCCAGAGGGGAGCACTAGAACTCACTCACCTCCAGCATGGCAGGAAGGACCTTGCATATATTTATATCTTCTGCTGATTGTGTCCACATCGATGCCTTTACACCTTACATTTCCCAATCGCAGATTCTGCTCCGCTCAGCACACTTTGGTCTGCCCCATGTCTCTCACCCAGCTTGCCCTACCATCAGCCTCTCTGCCCCCATCCTTTGGAACTACATCCCATAGTCCCTTCAGCTTGCTCCCTCCCTTGCCTCCTTCAAGGCCCATCACAAGACCCTCCTCTTCGACTGTGCCTTCAGTCACCCTGCTACTCCTACCCTCCCTGCTCTCTATCCTCCCTGATCCCAACCTCCCACTCGGGTACAAAACCCTGACTGTCCAGCTTTTTGGGGTGTTCTCCAAACGTGAAAGGCGCTGTGCAAATGTAATTTTGTTTTGTATTGGAGATACAATAGGGTGCTCTGGCAGCATGCTAACTGCAATAGCCATTGCTAAACTGTGGAACTTGCAATGACTTTCAAAGCTAAGGAATTATCCACTTCACACAGACCCCAACCATTGCACTCACCTGTCCGTGCCATGCGTAGTGCAAGATGATGGCAGAGTTGGGATGATTGCCCAAGAAAATTGGCATCAAGGTGGAAATTAGCTCATGGCGCAGTGTGTGCCAGGTTGGGTTGATCTGCAGTAAGGCCAGTACCAGCATGTCCGGACAGTGTTTGATGGGAAAGCTGAAGAGCTGTTTGACCTGCTCATACTGTCCCAGCTCTGAAAGTCGTAGTAAGGTTTCTATAAGGTCCAGACTTTTCCTGCAATGAAAGCATGAAACAGTCAGCAACAGGTGTCGTGAAGGCAGCAGCCACAGCTGTCTCCTCAAAATAAATACACCAAAAATCACTTTAATCACAGGATGTTGATCAACATCAGCCTATACTGCAGAACCCAGATTTTTGGATCTCTCCTGCTCAACAGCCACCTGGTAACCAGTGGCAACTAAAAGCTTGCTACAGGTGGCTGTCAATGAACAGCCTTCGTTAACTTGCAGAACCATCTTCTCTACAGGAGTATTGCTGCAAATGGCTGCTGCGTTCGCCAACAAAAAAGCACTACACTGAAAAGTATTTAGTGTAAAGCACTTTGAGGCATTTCAGCATTGTAAGGGCTGCAAAAATGCAAGTTTTGCTTCTATCTGGATGGAGTGTTCAACCAGAACTCGAGAACCTGCGCATCAAAACATTCCTCATAGAACAAGCTTCAGTGGAACTGGATTAGTACATGTGGAACAGTACTGACATTACACTATAGACCCAGCAGGCCATCCAACCCTCTCAAAGTGAACAATGCAAAACAACTGTTTCTCTACTAAATTATGTTAGACTACAGGATCAAATAACGAAAGGAAATTCTCAAATCTTATACTACTCCCAAATAACCATGTTCTCAGCCTTTAAACTCAGGGTAAATTGACCTGCACAGCACTGCCCTTAACTCCCACCACATCTACGGGACTCATGCCCTTTGTTGTTATGCTGATTGGAAACCCACTACACCTGTGTTCCGCTGTTGAGTACTGGGTCCTAAGTCACTTCCATTGCAAAGTGATGTCAGTATCACCTCCTGCACTGTGTGAAAAAGTGGGAAGTAATAGTAGCGCTTCCTGCATGTGACGCGTGGGAGGTGAGGCAAGGTCTCCTTCCTTTATGAAGGAAGTGACATCAGCCGCGACTTAGAAAGCAGGCTCTGAGCTACTGCACCTGGGGTTCCCCAGTAATTCCTAGATTTTGGAGGAAAAAAGACGTACCATGTGGCAATTTCCCGGTTGTCATCCTCTGGAGGGGCTTTCAGGATGTCTGTGACCACTGTGTGACAGGGGTAGTCAGCAAAACAGAACACATCCGGGTTCATAAGCGAATGCTGAATAAAGGAGAGCTGGAAAACAAGAGACGGGACAAGAGACGGCCATTGAGTATTGTGTTAGCACACAGGGCACAATGCTATCCAATTCAATGGCAAGTTTATACAGTGCTGCAGGGTCAGACATTCTGTGTTGTACACTTCAATCAAGGGGGAAAAGCATTGCAAAATTTTAAAAACATTTAATCCCAAGAGAATTGAATGACTTGAAATACAAGATGGCCGCCTACTCTGACCTTCAATTTAAAGGAGGAAGAGAACCAGCTCTCAACTTTATTTGTGTGAATATAAAAACTGAAAAGCCCCAAATGCTCATCGTTGGTGTAAAAAGAAATGAAACAGTGCAACAAAGCAAGTGTTTGCCATGCCTGTGCTGTAATAATACTACTTCCACCTGATAGAGCGCCTTATCACGTCTTCCAGATGTCTCAAAGCAATTCATATGAAGTGAATTGACTGTATATTTTGAGGGTGAAACACAGCAGCCAATTCCGCACAGCAGTGTCAAACAAACAGTTGTGGATTGAGTTTTTTTTAAAAATGGATGAGCACTACCGGACAAGTGATCCGCCAATCGACTAACAACCAGGTTCCTAATCGCTGCTAGATAAAGAGGCGTGTGGAGTAAGGAAATATATACAAGGTTTCGCCCTGCCTGGGAATCGAACCCAGTTCCTCTGGCTTACAAGGTGAGTGCTGTAACCACTGAGCTACAGAGAGACCGGAGTTCAATTCCAGGCAGGGCAAAACCTTCGGCAAGTTTCCTTGCTCCACACGCCTAATAATAATCCCTCCAAAAAAAACAATAATAAATTGGTCGTTTTCAATCCACGAGTGTTTGTGGACATTGCTGTGCGCAATTGGCTGCCGCGTTCGCCCACAAATATACAGTCAATTCACTTTACAGTATATTCTGTGAAGCGCTTTGGGACGTCTAGAAGATGTGAAAAGCGCTCTATCAAATGTCAGGATTATTATTATAGAATGTGAAATGCACTTTCCCAAAAAGCTGTAGCTTCAAACTCCATTGGGGATTGTTATGAAGAACAAGGATGCATTTGATTGTTATCAAATGCAAGGATTATTATTATTATTATTACTACAGGACTCCGCTGTAAACAAGGTTAGCAGCCACGAGTGTCCACACTGCACAATGCCTGGCCAAGCACAAACTCCCCTCACTGAGGAAATACCTTGCTGCTGCTCTGCATCTCTCTGCCAGGACATAACCACCAAATTCACAGCACGACTGAAATGAGCAAAACACAAATAAATCCCAGACCTTCTTTCCCTGCAAGCAGTCAAATCACCGATTGTCAATTCCCAATTCAGTAGCTATTTCCCAGAAATCAGTTTCCCTTCCTGACACTTACTTCCTGTCCAATTAAAACTTTCACTGGAATTATATTCCACAACTGCAGCACAAATGTTGTTTGTTTGACATCTTTAACAATCTTAAAAATGGAATTTTGACCAAGCAGCAAAGATCTAAAGACCTTTTAGACTCAGCTTGCTAGCTGACACTGAATTGACATGAATACTGTTTGCAGGGTTTGGTTGGGTCAATATACTTACCACTGGACAATTCCTGGGGGATTGAGAGAACAAGCTGCCATTGAAGCATTACTGACAACCATCATTTCCACATGCTCTAAAAGGTTAGAAGTTCAGACTGACCCCAGTCACGAAACGTGGGCAGTACTAGGCATCACTCCCAGCAGAGCGTCACAGCCATGTAAACCTCTTTTTAAAAAGCCCACAGTGAGGCTCGGGCTAGGTTTATGAACCATACGAGGGCACATTTTGAAAAGGCAGTGAGGATTTTCCGCTCACACAGAATAAAAGTCCTGGGAGAAAATCATTGAACATCTCTGGGAATTACCACTCCAGCATCCCAAGTTATTCCCAATTCTGCTTTCTTTATATTATGGTGCTTTAACATACTATTTAATATTATGGCACCCTGAAACTCTGGAACACTCTCCCTCTATTCCTCCGCCTTGCCCATTCCTTCCCCATTTTTAGATCGCGCCTGAACACCATCCTCTTCAACTGTGCCTACGGTCACTTCCCCCAGCTCGGCATCGTGCTCCACCACTATCAAGCATGCAGGGTCGGAGGAGGGGTGCTGTATAAATGCAAGTTATTGTTGTTAATAATGCTCTAATGCCAGAGTCCAGCATTCCTAAGCCTCAAAACCTTGAGTGTAAGATTGCACTGAGACACCAGAATGCACACCCAGCAGGAAATAGAATCCCTACACTGAGCAGAGCCCTGTACCACCAGCAATCATTAGCACTGCCAACCCAGTGAAGAGTCCAGCTAAGACTTCTGCCATCTATCACGGCAACCATTGGCATTAAAAGCCAACTGACTTCCCCAGAACTTGGCTTTAAAGCCACTGCTGTTTTTCAGTCACCTGCCCTCGGTTCCCCTCTCCCTTGCTCGATGTGTCTGGTAAAGCACTCCAAAACTTTACCGTACTAAAAAGGCACTATACAAGCCCTGGTGTTCATATCCTACTCTGGTGACACAATGCAGTCAGGGAGAAACCCTAGGTTTGACTGAACTGGAACTGCTTAGGTTCACACCACTCAACACGAGCAGACACTGACAGTCAGAAACGTTTCACTTTGCTCAGTAACCCAGCACCAGGATTATCCTAATCCACACTGCAAATATTTACCTTCTGACCCACCATGCCGAAAATGAAGCCTTAGGAGAACATTGTCCAGATTTATACTTATACATTATACAATTCATGGCATAAATTCTACTTTAATATATACTTAAACACAGGCTCCTTCATGCCACATTGGGATCAACTATACAGCTCTTCTTGGCACCCAGCACAGTAACCTCTTGGAGAAATGTTACCCTGCTATCACACAATATCAGGGGTCTAAAGAGACACATATATTTACATAATTATTAACTGATCAAAACAAGAACTTTTGAACATAAAAAGTGATTTCACCATCTTACCTGTCCTTCTGCATGTTTCCACGACCTGTAAATCAGATCCACAGGGAAGACCTCGATTCCCATGCCCTTTTGGATGCCATACACCACAATCTGGAGCCCTTTGCTGTCCCGAAGAATGAATCCTGGGTGATCCAGCTCATAGGTCACCTCTTTGAAATTCAGATTTGGATTCTGTAACCACAACAGAGAAACCGTTTGAGATTCATAGAATATTACAGCACAAAAGGGGTTGTTCAGCCCATTGTTCTGGGTCTTTGGAAGAGCTGCCCAATCAGTCCCACTCTCCTGCTCTTGCCCCATATCCTTGCAAATTTTCCCTTTCCAAGTCTCTATCCAATTCCCTTTCGAAAGTTGTTATTGAATCTGTTTTCTCTGACGCTTTCAGGCCGTGCAATCCAAACCTTAACAACTCTCTGTGTAAAAAAAACTCTCCTCCCCTCTGGTTCTATTCCCAATTATCTTAAATCTGTGTCCTCTGGTTACTGACCCACCTGCCAGTACTGACCCACCTGCCACCTGCCTGATCTTCTCTATAAAAACCCTTATAATCTTGAATAACTATTAAATCTCCCCTTGACCTTCTCTGCTGTAAGGAGAACAATCCCAGATTCAGTGAGTTTCTGCTGCACTGCCGCTCAGGTGGGAAACAAGCCTGGCTACTTCCAGAGTAATGGGGAAGGACTTCACCCTCCATCACAAGCTCAGGAACACAGCAGCTTGGGGTGTACCTCTACACAAGCCATCTATTGTATGTTTAGTCAACCTGGAAACAAAAGGCAAAATACTGCGGATGCTGGAAATCTGAAACAGAAACAGAAGTCGTTGGGAACACTCAGCAGGTCAGGCAGCATCTATGGAGAAAAGGGACCCCGGAAGGATCCTTACATTCAAATCCCTTCTCTCCATAGATGCTGCCTGACCTGCTGAGTGTTCCCAGCGACATGTGTTTTTATTTGGTCAGCACTGAGCCTGGCTGGAGGTGCGAGCTTGCATTTTAAATCAACAAAACTGCTCACGTGCAGAAGTCTTCATCACAGCAGCCAGCCTCCAGAGAGGGGAGCGGAAACATAAATATGGCTCTTCTCCAGCCTTTAAAGAGTGCAAAATACTGTGTGCGGACAGTGGGCTCACAGATCATCACTTCAGCTACCAAACTACAAGCATAGACTGGCTGCACACGCCTGCAGCACGATTGGCTGAGCCACTGCACAAGCTAATGTGATGTGGCAGAGCTCAGGTCTCACCCACACAGTGTGGCCAGAAATAAACTGCACGTCTCTCTCTCGCTCTCTCTCCAGTCAATCAGCTGGAAATCAAACAAACGCAACAACTGAGAAATCCACAGCAGATCGACCAGCGTCAATGAGATGCTTAATCTCACGCCTGAAACTAGCTCTCAATGCCAAGCTGAGGACCTGTTGTGGATTTACAGCAAAACATTTCCATCAGCAACTCACATCCACTTCAAGTCAACGTGTCCTAGGCAGACTACATACACCTCAGAATTATTAAACTTAAAGGGTTTCTCACTGACTGATCATTAAAGGCTTTCAAATTAGGATTTCCTTTTCAACCATCCTGCAAAATGGCAATATTCACATTTGCTTTTAGAGAAAAACAGATAAAGATCTAAAAGGTACAAATTATATAGAGGGGGAAAAGGTAAAAGAGCCAGGCAGACATGATAGGCAAGATGGACCGCTGAATCCATAGCAAGAAAACTTACCATATAGCCCCTAGGCTCTGGAACTCTATCCCCCAGTGCCTTCGCCTTGCCTCCTCCCTTTCCTCCTTCAAGGCCGGTCTCAAGACCTTTCTCTTTGACCTTCAGCCTTCAGCTCCCCTCTCAACTCTCTACCCCCTCCCCTCACCCTGACCATCTCCCCCCTGCTTGGGTCCTGACCCAACTGTACAGCGCCTTGGGACGTCCTCCCGATGTGAAAGGTGCTCTACAAATGGAATCTTGTTGTTGTTTTCAAACAGGCTGTAATAAGCTACAGACTGAGATAGGCGCTCTGAGACGCCGCCCGGCGTGGAGGGCGCTATATAAGTGCAAGTTGTTGTTGTTATAAGCCACATACACCAAGCTTTTTGCTGCGTGCGGGGGCTGAGGTAAAGTCGCAGTATGCTGAACCAGGCTCAAGTCGCTTGTTTTTATAAAACAAAATTGCTTCAGTCTAAGAGGAGCTCCACTCTGCACTGCTGCTTGACCAAGAACACGACAGATCAACACAACAGTGATTCGCTGACCTAATCCTCGAGATACCTGGAGAAGCATTTTCTTTGGTCAGCTGGGTATCTGACAAATGCTGAGAACCATCAACCAACCACACTTAAAGAGTATCCAAACCAAACAGAATTCCATGCACCCCACCTAGGCATGGGTGGGATGCATGCACTGGAATAGAATGCACACTCACTGCCTATGTACCCAATTCCAGAGACTATTAGGTGCAGGCTGGCAAATCCCAGGCTTGGGGACCCCAGAGCATGTATTCAGGATACCTGCTGCAGTTTAACTAACTAAAATGACAGAGTTGCAATTGAAAGCACTATCTGGCATGTTTCCCACTGGTTGCCCAGCTTGGACCATCCTACCCATTAGAATGGCAGGTAAAAGAAACGCCCTGTAAGTTTCCTGGAGGATGAGAATGAGCTAATCTACAAAAGCAGTTTATAATTTCTCATATTCTCATATAAAGACCAAGACCTCAAAGGTGGTGATCTCTGGATTACTCCCAGTGCCTCGCAAGTGAGTATCAAAACAGCAGCTCAAACACATGAATACATGGCTGGAGAAATGGTGCAGAAAGGAGGGCTTCAGGTTCCTGGATCATTGGGACCAGTTCTGGGGCAGGTGGGACCTGAACACGGTGGGTGGGTTACACCTGAACAGGGCTGGGACCAATGTCCTCGCAGGGAGTTTAACTAGTGCTGTGGGGAAGGATTTAAACTAATTTTGAGGGGAGAAGGGAATCAGGATGTAGCATTAGAGAGGAAGAACAAGCTACATTGGGGGCTGGGAGAGAAACAGCAATGTGATAATAATAATAATAATAATGAGTTAATCCGGAAAAAGGAGGGATTAGACAGGGCAGAAATGCAGAACAGACCAGTCGGTCTTGGAGTGCATGTGCATAAATGCACAGAGTGTGACAAATAAGGTTGATGAGCTGCGACTCAAGTTACCACATGAGGTGATGATGTAGTGGCAATAACGGAGACCTGGCTCAAACAAGGGCAGGAATGGGAGCTGAATATCCCGGCTACAATTATTCAGGAGGGATAGGGAGGGGGAAAGGGGGTGTGGGGGATGGTGGCAATATTGTTTAAAGACACGGTTACTGCTCTGGAAAGGGACGATGTGCTCGAGGGTCCAAAACAGAATCATTTGGTTAGAGCTAAGTTGCAGAAAAGGAGCTGTTACTCTGTTAAGTGTACACTATAGACCATAAATAGTGGGAAGGAGAGACACGAGGAAATCTGCAGCAGATTTCAGAAAGATGCAAAACCAATAGAGTAGTGATAATGGGGGACTTCAATTATCCTAATATAGTCCGGCAAAATAACAGTGTAAAGGGCAAGGAGGGGGAAGGATTCCTAAAATGTGTGCAGGAGAACTTTCTGGATCAGTTTGTTTCCAGCCCAACGAGGAAGGAAGCAGTGCTGGATCTCGTTTTCTGAGAATGAAGTGGACAAGTGGAGCAGGTTTCAGGAGAGCATCTGGACAACAGTGATCACAACATCATTAGGTTTAGAGAACTTATGGAAAGGGACAAGGAACCATCAAAGGTGAAGATACTCAACTGGAAGAGGTTAATTTAAGTGAGTTAAAAAGGAACCTAGCCAAGGTGGACTGGAAAGAAAGAATGGCAGGTAAACAGCTAATGAGCAATGGGAAACCTTCAAGGAGGAGATAGTTCAGGGACATTCCCACAAAGGGGAAAGGTAAGGCATCCAAACCTCCCTGGATGAGCAAAGAAATTGGGATTAAAATAAAACAGAAAAAGGAGGTTTATGGTAAATGTCAGGTCCAAAATACAGAAGATAATCAAATAGAATTGGCTATGAGGGCAGGCTGGAGAAGTTAGGACTTTTCCCATTAGAGCAGAGGGTACGCGGGGACCTGACAGAGGTCTTCAAGATCATGAAAGGTTTTGACAGGCGAGATAGGGAAAAGCGGTTTCCGCTGGTAGGTGTGTCTGTGACCCATGGTCACAGTCTTAAGATATCTACCAAAAGAAGCAGAGGGGAGGTTAGAAGAAATGTTTTCACTCAGCGAGTTGTTGGAATTTGGAATGATCCGCCCGAAAGGGCAGTGAAGTCCGATTCGATAACAGCTTTTAAGAGAGAACTGGATAGGTATCGGGGGAAGACAGGTTTGTGGGGTTATGGGGAGAAAGCTGGTGAGTGGGGTTAATAAAAGTCAGTTGCTCTGTCAAAGAGCCGCACAGACTCGATGGGCCGAATGGCCTCCTTCTGTGCCGTAACATTCTATGAATCTATGAATATAGAAAATACAGAGGAGAACTGAGAAAGCAAATAAGAGGGGCAAAGAGATTGTATGAGAAAAGATTAGTGGGAACATAAAGGGGAACCCCAAGGTATTTTATAGGCATATAAAGAATAAACGATTAGTCAAAGGTCGGGTGGGTCCAATTAGGGACCAAAGAGGAAATCTTTTTGTGGAGGCAGAGGGCATGGCTGACATACTGAATGAAGACTTTGCATCTGTCTTCACAAAAGAAGAGGATGCAGTCAATGCCACAGTATTGGAGGAGAAGGGAGAGAAATTGGATTAGATAAGAATAAACCGAGAGGAGATACTAAAAAGGTTGTTGTGCTCAAGGTAGATAAGTCACCCTGTCTGGATGGGATGCATCCTAGTTACTGAGGGAAGCAAAGATGAAAATAACGGAGGCTCCGGCCACAATCTTTCAATCCTCCTTGGACACCACGGTGGTGCCAGAGGACTGGAGGATTGCAAATGTTACTCCACTGACAAAAAGGGCAGAAAGATAAACCCTGGAACTACAGGCCAGTCGGCCTAACGTCAGTAGTGGGGAAACTTCTAGAGACTATAATTCAGGACAAAATAAATTTTCACTTAGAAAAACATGGGTTAATGAAGGCAACACAGATTTGTTAAAGGCAAATCAAGTCTAACAAGCCTGATAGTCTTTTGATGAAGTAATGGAGAGAGTGGATGAAGATAGTGCAGTTGATGTCGTTTATATGGATTTTCAAAAGGCTTTTGATAAAATACCACATAAGAGACTTGTAGCAAAATAGAAGCCCCGGTATTAAAGGGACAGTGTCAGCGGATACAGAACTGTCTGTGAGACAGAGAGCAGAGAGTGGTGGTGAACGGTTGCTTTTCTGACTGGAGGGCAGTGATGTCCCCCAGGGATCGGTATTGGGACCACTGTGTGCCACAGCATGGAAACAGCCCTGGTCACAGTCACTAATGACATTCTGAACATCTGTGATCAGGGCTCCCTCTGCCTCCTTGTCCTCCTCGACCTCTCTGCCCCCCTCGACACTGTCGACCACTCCATCCTCATACACCGCCTCTCCTCTTTATTTAATCTTTGCGGACCTGCCTTTGCCTGGATCGATTCCTATCTCTCTAACCGTCTCCATATTGTTGCCTCTAACGGTTTCTCCTCCAGTCCCCGCACTGTCACGTCTGGCGTCCCCCAGGGCTCTGTCCTGGTCTCCTCTTTAATATCTACATGCTCCCCCTTGGTGACATCATCCGCAGATATGGGGTCAACTTCCATATGTATGCGGATGACACACAACTCCATCTTTCTGCCTCAATCCTCAACTCCAGGTCCCACTGCTGTCCTGACAGACTGCCTGTCGGACATCAAGTCCTGGATGAGGGCAAATTTCCTACAGTTGAACGTGAACAAGACTGAGGACCTCCTGATTGTCTCGCGCCAACGCCTCTGCACCTCAGGCTCTGGCAGCATCAACCTCCATGGTTGCACACTTCAACTCACCAGCCAGTCAGGAACCTGGGTGTCCTGTTCGACCCTCAACTGTCTTTTCTCCCCCACATCCAAGGCATGACCCGCTCTGCCTTCCCTCACCTCCGTAACATCGCCCGACTCCACCACTACCTCACCCCTCAGGCGCTGAAACTCTTGTTCATGCCTTTATCACCTCCAGGCTCAACTATGCAAACTCCCTGCGTGTCGGCCTTCCCAACTCCTCCCTCCAATAATCCAGAACTCTGCAGCCCGTGTCCTCTTCCGCACCAAACTCTGTGACCCCATCTCCCCTATTCTCACCCGACTCCATTGGTTCCCTATCCTTCAGAGAATACCGTTCAAAATCCTGGTCCTCACCTACAAAGCCCTCAATGGCCTCGCCCCACCCCACCTCTGCGACCTCCTAACTCCCTACGAACCCGCCCGCTCCCTCCGCTCAGCCGGCTCTGGCTGCTCCACGTCCCCCGACCCACCCCACCATTAGCGGGAGAGCCTTCAGTCACTCTGACCCCAACCTCTGGAACTCCATCTCCCAATCACTCCGCCTCGCCTATTCCTTAGCCTCCTTCAAGTCCCGTCTCAAAACCCTCCTTTTCGACCATGCCATTGGTCATCCCCCTTCCCCTCTCCCCCCTGACCCCAGCTCGGGTCTGAAATGCTGTACACTGTCCAGCACCTTGGGAAGTCCTCCCGACGTGAAAGGCACTATACACATGTAATCTTGTTGTTGTTTGTGATCTATATAAATGACCTGGACTTGGGTACAGGGAGGACAATTTCCAAGTTCGCAGATGATACTAAGCTGGAAAAGTAATAAACAGTGAGGAAGATAGTAACAGACTGCAAGAGGACATAGACAGACTGGTAACATGGGCAGACACGTGGCAGATGAAGTTTAATGTGGAGAAATGCAAAGTGATGCATTTTGTGAGAAAGAATGAGGAGAGGCAATATAAGCTGATGGTACAGTCTTAAAGGGGGTGAAGGAGCAGAGAGACCTGGGGTTCATATCAGTAAATCTTTGAAGGTGGCAGCACAGGCAGATACAGCTGTTAAAGAAGCATATGGGATACTGGGCTTTGTAAATAGGGGCATAGAATACACAAGTCAGGAGGTTATGATGAAGCTTTATATAAAACACTGGTGAGGCCTCAGCGAGAGACTGGGTTCAGTTCTGGGCCCCACACTTTAGGAAGGATGTCAAGGTATTGGAGAGGGTGCAAAGGAGATTGACCAGAATGGTACCAGGAATGAGGGACTTCAGTGATCAGGAGAGGTAGAGAAGCTCGGATTATTCTCACTGGAGCAGAGAAGGTTAAGAGGAGACTTGATAGAAGTTTCAAAATTATGAGGAGATTCGATAGGGTGAACAGGAGAAACTATTCCCACTGGCGGTGGGTCGGTAACCCGAGGGCACTGATTTAAAACAGTTGCTAAAAGGAACAGAGGGGAGGGGAGGAGAAATGTTTTCACACAGTGAGTTGTTGGGATCTGGAATCATTGCCTGAAAGGCCGGTGGAAGCCGATTTGATAACAACTGTTAAGCGAGTAGACAATTATTTGGGGAGGACAAGTTTGCAGGTTTATGGGGAGAGCGCGCGGGGGAGTGGGGTTGATCCGGGCTATGGAGAGAGCGCGCGGGGTTGACCTGGGCTATGGGGAGAGCGCGCGGGGGAGTGGGGTTGATCCGGGCTATGGGGAGAGCGCGCGGGGGAGTGGGGTTGATCCGGGCTATGGGGAGAGCGCGCGGGGGAGTGGGGTTGATCCGGGCTATGGGGAGAGCGCGCGGGGGAGTGGGGTTGATCCGGGCTATGGGGAGAGCGCGCGGGGGAGTGGGGTTGATCCGGGCTATGGGGAGAGCGCGCGGGGGAGTGGGGTTGATCCGGGCTATGGGGAGAGCGCGCGGGGGAGTGGGGTTGATTTGCAAGCTCTTTTCAAAGAGTCAGCACAGACGTTTTATATTCACACATCTCATATCATGGGACCATGAGGTTTAGGAAGCAGCTTTCCGGAGCCGGAGTCGCAGATAATTAGCTGTTTAGTAGCACTCCTGACATTTCCCCAGGTGTCACTGCAGCCTGCACATGTGCAGAATAAATGCCAGCCACACCTCCAGCAGCATCACCCGGCACAGTCAACTGAACAGCAACTCTACATCACCAGATGGGAGCCAGTAAATGAAATATTACTGACAGCAGCTGCACACTTTTTATATTTACACATCTCATATCATGGGACCAGGGCAATGGTCTATTACCAACTACCTAGATTTACCAGGATATCATGTCACTGAGGTTGAATGGATACAGACATCAGGAAAGATTGAACAAACTGCAGCTTCTCTCTCTAGAATTGAAACGATTGAGAGGGGACCTGATTGAGAGGTTTAAAAGGATTCCATGGTGGATGTTGATTTCCACTAGTTGGCAAGTCCAAAACAAGGGGCACAAGTATAAGCTGTCCAGCAGCAGCTGTAAAAGGCAGATTTTCTTCATGCAGGGAAGCAGAATGTGGAACTCACTGTCAGAAGCTGTGGTTGAAGCAAACAGCATCAATGTATTTATTTAAAGGAAAACTTGATAGGCAAAGGGAATACAAGAGGTAGAGCCCATATGCAGTATAAACACCAGCTCAAACTAGTTCATCTGTATGTTATATTTCATGTGGTATCAGCATGTAAACCTGCAGTCAAGTTACCCTGACCCAATGTTTGGTCACATTTCACCCAACACAAACTAGGACACAGGCAAACTTCTCATGTAAACTTGTCCCCTGATAACCTTCATGTTTGTCACATTATTTATGCTAGAACTGCATTTCTGTTGAGTGGAGATAATCATTGAACAACTCCCTCTGCCACTGGGCAGCAATTCAAACACAAAGAGCCTTTCACAGGGAATAACTGGCTTTCTCACATTCAGGCAAACGTTGGCTGAGGATTGGTCCTGGTGCTGGAGTGTTCAACAACCACAAGTTCAACCTCCCAATGCCACAATCACAAATATATTTGAACTGTCCCCAAACCACAGTGTGCACGAGTCAACTTAGCTTCCAATGGACAGTGAGAAGCAATCATCCTGAGACTAGGGCATATGAGAGACGCTGCCCCATCTAAGTTAGTGAACTTGCTGAGTACCTCACCTTAAAAGTTCAGTTAAGCTTTGACACACCACTCCCAACTTCCTCTGGAGCATTATTTCTTAATCTAATTCTCATCCAATTACAACCCCAGCTTTCCCACACAATAAGTATGAAGGTCACACTAGCACATCCAGCCAGCATGAGGCACAGGACCATACATGAAGCACCAATGTGCGGCACAGCATGTTGGGGCTAATAGGTCACAAGTCAAGGTGGCTGTCAGTAATATGTACAACTGTTCCAATCATTCTACTCACCAATTCTTTCACAACATCAATAAATATTTCTACATTCCAGGTGTGGGCCTGTGCCGAGTCACTTTTGTCCTTCCCGTCACTCCAGATTCCACTTCCAGGGCTAGAGATGGACTGGAAAACAAAGCAATGAGTTAGTTTACAATAAAGGTACAAATGTTTGTCTCTGAATTTGCATCACGCTGTCTTTCCAGCATCCATCCTGCTTCGACCACACAGTCCCCAGTGGGGTGCTGGGAGTGAGTGGAGCACAGTCCTTCCTTTTTTTTGCCCAGCCGGGTGTCCAACACATGTGCTTAACAGTCTCCAAACCAAACTGAAATTTCCATGCATCCCACCTACACATGGAAATCCAGAGATAGATTGTTGGAATGGAATGCGCTCTCTTTCTCTCTCTCTGGAGGGACGTATCCTGCTTACCCAATTCCGGAAAGGATGAGGCGCAGGTTGGCAAGAGCCAAGGCTTGGGGGACCCCAGAGTGTGCGTTGAGGTAACTGCTGGAGTCTAACTAGCTAAAACCGCAAAGCTTTCCCACTGCTTGTCCAGCTAGAACCACCCTACCCGTTAGGGCTTTGGCTTGCAGGGTTAACAGAGTTGAGTGGGATTACTACCTGTCCCTAGTGACTGGTCTGGCTTCCAGATCCTGCCGATGAGCCAGGCTGGCCTTGTTGTCATCAGCAGTACTCGGGAATCGGTCTACCAAGACCGCCACAGAAGACTGGCTCGATTCCGACATTCCATTGCCAGGCATCATAATAATAATCCTTGCATTTGATACAGCGCCTTATCACATCTTTGAGACGTCTCAAAGCGTTTCACAGTATACACTGTAGTGTAGTGACTGTATATTTTGTGGGCGAAATGCAGCAGCCAATTGCACACAGCAACGTCCCACAAACACTCACAGATTGAGTGATCAAATTATTATTACCTCCAGAAAGCGATCTGGCAACCAACTTAATAACTGGGTTACTAAGTATTGCTAGGTAAACAGAGGCATGTGTGGAGTAAGAAAACTTGCCCAATGTTTTGCCCCGACTGGCATGTCACTTTGGGGCCAGTTCAGCTCCAAGGAGACCCCATTTCCTCTGCTGCTGAAGCACAGCTGAGACTTGAGTGGGGCCCTGGGTGTTCATACTGCACCATGCGCTGCCTCGCACACTACCCAACAGAAGGTTCAGAGCTCAGCTCCACCTCACAGACACAAGCTGTGTAACAAATCGCCTCAGAGAGAAGATGTGTAATAAAAATAATGTAACACTACAACCCCTCACCCTGAACAAGAAACACATTCTCTCATTTCCAATAGATGCACCTCAATTGAGGACATTGGAAACTATGAGTTGAGAAGTACAGCAGCTGCAAGTGCATTCAACAGGCAGTTTAGCAGTAACATATCTGCTTACTTGCAAAGGAATTCCGTCCGTGAGACCTGAATGTGTGCGAGCCATCATTCCCAATACCCTGGCAACCTGAGAGGCTGTCATCTCCCGAACCCCGAACTGCAGGATGATGTTGCGACATTCTTCAGCACTGAAATAAGAAGTGTTCATTTAGCAAGAAAATAAGATTTTCATGCTGAGCTGCATCAGAATTATAGAATCAGACATTTACAGCACAGAAGGAGCCCATTTAACCCACCTATATGCTTTAAATATGAAACTAACAGCAGAGAGGCATGGTGATTCGAGGGACCAGATCTAACAGAAACATAATAGTAATGAACAAAGTCATACAAATGGACATCAAGTCTCCGATTGAGGTATTTTGTTTCAGGCCTCATTTACTGTAGTACGACAACAACAACATTGCATTTATAGAGCATCTTTGGGAGGACAATGCCATTACCCTTCCACAAACGCACTGTAAACTAGCACATAATCCAAAGCACTATAATGTGACCCTTTAACCTTATCAGGGCACCTAAATAAATCCAAACCTTAGTTTTATGCTCAAACTGCAATTGGGAGACATTTTAATGAGGAAATCATGCTTGAATGAGTCAAAACACCTTAAAAAAAACTTTTTGTAGGCACATTCAGCAGTCATTTGCGATACCAAGGTCCATAACCAATTTAGATAGAATACTGATGGCCAGGAAAATTGGAAGAAACCCCCATCTTTTTTCCAATAATTTTGTGGGATCTTTTAATATCCACCTGGAACATACAGATGGGATCTCGGTTTAGTGTCAATCAAAAAATGCCACATCTGACAATGTGGTACTCACCCAGAACAGCATGGACTCTATGCTAAATCCCTGACATGAGGCTTTAACCCACAACTCCTCGACCCAGAGTCAGCAGTGCAGCTGACTTAAGCTGGGATGCCAACAAATCGTTCATTCCCACTAAGATTATTCTCCACAATTCTTCCTGCAGAGACTGCTCCGTGCTTGTACAACAGCCTGCACATCTTACCGGGATGCTCCCGATCACATAACCCCAGATGGTGCAAGTGAATGGAGGGGAAGTATTAGGACCGGCTCTATCCTACCATCATCCAGAAGTCACCCCACATCCACTTTCTCCAGTGTGACTGGATCACAGTCCGCAGTAGCAATCCTGCCCAGTTCTTGCCCCCTTCCAGGCAGGGAACAATAACAGATGCTCCACTGCAGACCCACATCATGTCAAATAAGTCAGCCAGACGAGGGACTGAAGCTGGCACCTTGTTGGTGTTCACAGCTCAGTACTTAGAGCAGTAATCTCTTAACCAGCAGCTCCTGAAGGATTAGGTGCCAGACATTAAAAATGTACAGGTGTCAGCCTGTTAATATTGAAGCTCAGGTTATGGTACACCTCTTCCCCAAGGCTGCACACACAGGATTGAGTGCACAGCCACACAGCGATTAGATACAATAGTGATCACAGTGACATGGGAAAGGAAAACCTGGTGTCTGGCCAGTGTGTACAGAAACCTAACTCAAATATTGATTTATCTACACAAAGGCTAAACAAGGGCATGTCAAATGCATCCACCAGTTAATTAAAGACTGGAACCCCAATAGCTCTCCCTTCCTATAGGTTAGAGTATCCTACGCTATCACCCACAGTGATACGCACCTGGTACAAAACCCGTAGCCTACTTCTTGCATGAAATCTGCTAGTGAGCTGTCCATCATGGTTTTCGCTATCCCTCCCGAATCAGACAGGATCCTGTCCATCAGAATGTCCCGTTTTTCAGGATATAGCAGTGGTGCAAGCACCACAGGGCAGCGCTCCTGCGGGAAATCTGGGAAAGAAAATACAAAAATTCAACCAATGAATGAATTGCAGGAGTATAGTACAGGGCTGTTCGGGACTCTGCCTCATTGTGATGATACTGTTAGAAAGTACCAGATAATATTAACACATCCTCCAACACTGTAAAGTTCAGTAGAAACTCAACACGTGTGTCAGTGCACTTCCCCACAGCCACACTCACGAGCAAGCCACCTGGCCAGATGGGTTTACCCGAATGCAATTTCCAGCTTCTGCTCAGCAACACAGAAATTTACAATGCAGAAGGCCATTCAGCCCACCGAGCTTGCACTAGCTCTCAGTACAAGCAGATCATTCAATCGCACTTCTGTGCCCTATCCCCAAAAGCTTTCAAGATTAATTTTCAGGTACCTGTCTACTTTCCTCTCGCATCCCACAAGGACACCTTCACACTGCCAACAATCAATCACCCGCAGACTGTGTAAACACTGCATTACAGATTGTTCACTCACAGAACGGGAATTTGACAGGACAGGAGATAACATTCAGCACAAGTGCTGGTTCTTTCAAGAATAGCTCTCCTTGTTTACCAGTTGATATTTTAATTTCAAAGATTTGACCAATCCCCTTGTAAAAATTATAAGAAGTTCTGCTTCAACCAGTGTTTCATGTCCGAATGACCCTGTGTTAAATCTAACTCGACCAGGCAACGATATCCCTCCTCCCAAAGTGGTCATAACCTCAACACTGCAAACCAGACACACAGGCTTGTCCTGATAATAATAATCCTTGCGTTTGATATAGCACCTTATCACAAGGGTGTGACGTCTCAAAGCGCATCACAGGATATACACAAGTGTAGTGCTGTATATTTTGTGGGCGTAATATGATAGTGCACGTCCAGTGTTGCTCAGTACCAATCTACTCCCTTCATTCCTACCCATCATGGTCCCCTGGTGCTTACCTCTGCGCAATGTTTTAAGGAAAGCGTCAATCTGTTCCTGTCCAACACCAAATGCTCCTTTCTGCCCGAAAAGGAGATGGGAGAGGAGCAGGTGCAGGACCTCTATTGCAATATCTTGAAAGCCACCTTCTTGGTTCCCACCTACGTCCGCGTCGATGTAAGATCGCAGGAGATCTGGAAGCTTCTGTTTCACAAACTGGAGAGCTAAACATAAAAATAAATGTTTAAATACACACAAGAAGTAATTTGCAGTGGAGCTTGCACATTCCCAAACTGCTACAATCGCCCCAATGCCAACTGTCCAACAAAGAACTGGACACCTCAGATTACAAGGCAGATTAATGGGGTTACATCTATACAGTTTGACATCAACTGGTCTTCGCCCCACCTCATGCGATTGTCCCGAGAATCACACCATGGTTTATTTAAAAAAGAAGCTCTTGTTGAATTTCAAGGGGTGTATTTTATACACACAGGCCCATCTATCTCTGAATGACTGGGGGAAGATGTCACTCAGAGCATGAAGTAATCAGGTCAAACAGCTTATCAAGAAATAGCAGGATTAAAAATCAAACTGTAATCATTTTAGGTTTAGAGTTGTCAAAATCTCCCCCATGCAAGTAATCTCAACAGCTCACAAAACTCACAACACCATAAAAACAACTTGCAAGTCTACATTCTTCATGCAGGATAACTTGTCAGGAGCACTGGAAAAACATACTTTTAGCTCAGTCAAGGGCTAATTCACAATCTGGTTGTGCTAAACCTATCGAAGGTGTTGGATCAGTGGGGTAAGATGTCTGTTGTTTCCAAGCCAAAATTTATCATTGGTCTAAGACACACATTTTGAACATTTAAAGACAGCCTCTCACCAAAGTCATCACATCCAACTGTTACATAATAATAATCCTTACATTTGATATAGCGCCTTATCAAATTGTTGAGACATCTCAAAGCGCTTCACAGAATATATTGTAAAGTGAATTGACTGTATATATTGTGGACAAAATGTGGTAGCCAATTGCAGTCATAGATTAAGTGACCAAATTGAGTGACCGAACTAAGTTGTCGTTGCCTGGTAAGTACTTTGATCCAATTCTTTCACAAATCAGCATGCAATAATGCAGTGCACTGGGGTATCTTTAGGTCAGCCTGACACAGCCGTTAAAACAGCAATTCTCCTGAAACAGCATCTATGTGCTAGTGCTGACCCCCTCACCCCTGCTCTACTCTGCTCTCCCATTCCTCTGCTCTTTACCTAGAAGGTACTGAAAGAGTTGCTTTTTAAAAGAGTCAGCACAGACAGTGATCGCCTGCTGTGCTTTCTATGTTTCTAGGTGTGTTTTGGAACTTGCTGTTCCATTGGAGATCTCTACACTAATCCAAGTATGACTGGCCTAGCTTTTTTCTCCGTCGATTACACCTTAGCAAATCTGTGCAATTAATTTGCACCAGAGTGGGTCATGACACGGATGTGGTGGTGGTGGGGGGGGGGCAGAATAGTTGAGGGTCAAACAAGACGTCCAGGTTCCTGACTGGCTTAGTGAGGTGGAGTGTGCAATCTTGGAGGCTGATGCTGCCAGAGTCTGAGGTGCAGAGGCGCTGGCGCAAGAGCCTTGGTCTTGTTGACGGTCAACTGTAGAAAGTTAGCATTGTATAGCACTGTTCATGTTGGGAGGACACCCCACGGCCAAACTTGGTGCTATTAACCCAGAACTAACTACCAAGTCCTCTCAATTAATATACTCCACTGAGGGGGGAGAAGAGAAAGAGAAGGGACAACTGTAGATTCAGCTCATGAGAAAAAACAGACTAGTCCATTTAATCTAACAACAGCATTACATTTGTATAGCTCCTTTCACGTCGGGAGGACGTCCCAAGGCGCTGGACAGAGTACAGCATTTCAGCATTACGGCAATAACCTTCTGTAATGACAGCCATCCTGTAGCTATTGTAAATGAGACGCACTTAGGACTGTGATTGTAGGCTCTGGGAACCACACTGACACGGCCTCAAGGCAATGTTACACAGGACCTGAGAACCAGCAGTAAGGAGAGCCAAGAATCTGAAGCTGGAATGGATTCAAGTCCAAATGCGAAAGGGCATCTCTGTAACTCGTTGTGTTCAGATGGCCCCCATCTACATTTTCACTAACCCAAATCAGGACAAAGGGAGTGTATATTTGTTGTGTGTATACAAGTCAAGCTGCTCACCAAATCCTCGCAGATCCGAGCTAGAAGAATTCAGCAAGGCAAGGCCAAAGATAACCTGAAAAAGAGGAAATCAGCAAAATTAATAGTCAGCTTCACCAATAAACTACACTGTAAGCCATCGAATGTGACAGAAAACAGCAATACCAGATTCAATCACTTACCTCCTGGACCTTACTTAACTTGAGAACTTTACTAAGCTGCGTAAACAGATGGGGTGAAGGTTTCAGACTCTGAAAAGGCAAAAGAAGGTTATTTCAGTAAATGTTAAACTGCCAACTCAGTTTCCGGTTCAAGTCACTGTGTCCACTCCAGTGCCAGGGCTTGTAAACAAGTAGATACTAAGAAACCTTTCTATCCACTGGAATAAAAAAAATCAGGGGAAGAGGGTGGAGAGGGAGAGAAAAATCATTAACTTCACTTCAAAGCACAACTGGTAGACTGAAGGAACAAGCGAGCCACCCAGCAAGAAAAATATTTTACAAACAAAGTGCACACAATGAAGACAGCAGTGAAGGATCAGACATAACCAGCCATAATCTTGCCTTCCTTGAAATGCTCAATATGAGCGGGGAGGAGCATTTGAATAACTTGAGTTGAAAAGGATTTGGTGAAAGTTTGCAGCCCAAAGTGATGAAATGCCAAACCAAACAGTGTGATAGTCAGCAACTTTCTATACACTTACCTTCTGATAGTGCAATGGATTGTCAATGGCGTAGCACAGCGTCGAGATAAAGTTCGGCTTGGTGATCAGTGACGCACACTCCTGAATCAGAAACTGAGTCTGCAACAAAGGGAAATGATCAGGTTATTACAGATTAGCACCTGAGTGATAATGAACACGTTACTCAGAACAATGGTGCCCAAGGCATCAGCCATGTGAGCCAAAGCACCATCGGGCATGGATCTCCCAGCTGGACAACTGTAATACCTACGGCTCAGGTAAACACCAGTTACGTTTTACATACACACACCCCCGGCCAATGCATGTCCCCAGATAGAGCAGCCCCCCACAATACCTTCTCCGATACACGCGCGCGCACCCCGATACACGCGCGCGCACAACCACTCCCGTCACACTCAGTCACAAATACACATAGTCACATACAATCTACATGAACACACATCCAACCCGCTACAATTCAAATCTAGTTTATGATTTATGATTTTAATCTGCATCAGGAGAACAGCAACCCCCAAAATAAACCTAAACTAAAACAATCAGTGTAGATGCTAGCACTTGTAGAGCCAAGTCCAGTTACATTACAGGTCAAACTGCAACTGCTCCCAAAACATAGCAGCAAACATTCCTGGGAGGACTGACATCAGCAGAAATTCAGCTGCAGAAAACAACTATCACCCCGCCTCTGCCTGATAACATCCCTGCCACATAAAGCCACAGTCCAGAACAAAACCTGTGCTGCTTCACAAACACTGGATGCTCCCTCCAGCTGCAGCCTATTCTAGTTCAAACAAATAAGAGTCTATTATGAGATTCACAGCTGAACACCCCATTTACTTGAGAACTTCAGGATCTTGGTGATTCAAGTGGTAAAGACCTGCCTTTGGTTTATATGGTAATAATAATAATCCTTGCATTTAATATAGTGCCTTATCACATCTTCAAGACATCTTCACAGAATATACTATAAAATGAATTGACTGTATATTTTGTGGGCGAAATGCAGCAGCCAGTTGTGCACAGTAGTGTCTCAAACAATTTTTTTAAAAAGGAATTATTATCCCCAGAAAAGCGATCTGTCAATCGACTGACCAGGTTCCTACTTACTACTAGGTAAACAGAGGTGTGTGGACTCTACTTTGCTCCTGATCAAAATTTATCTCTAAATTAATATTAATTGACTGCCCATCTCATTGGTCTCTTGTGCTCCAGGACGCCACCCCACGCGAAGAGCGTTATATAAATGCAATTTGTTGTTGTTGCGCAGTAATTGCAAGGTTCAGTTAAAAACTGTGGAAGTTTTCAGGAGGTTAATCTACAAGATTACCAGAAGGTCCAGGAAAGTTCCTGTTTCAGGCCAACTGATTTGTCAAGTTCACACACAAAAGCTACTTTTCCCTCCTTGTGTCAAGTTCCATACTTTAAACTATATTTTAATATCTTCTAACTTCATACTCCTGTGCTTCCAGCTCCCAGGTGGAATGAGCACCACCTTCACGCTAATGTAGAGGTAGCATTTCACAAACCGACAAGCCTGAAACACTGACACAGAGAACAGCACTAAATTGAAGATTTGGTTTTGAACAGCAGCCTGACTGTATAAAATGAGTCATGGTTCTTTTTATCCATAAACCTGGCTTCATTTCGCTTCAAACTGGCTAATGAAAAACTCTGTTGAATGCAAAACTCCTTAACATAAGAAATGCTAAATGAAAAAAGACCAAGGTCCATCTAGTTCACCTTCCAACGTCCTGGCGGTCGCATGCACATATGTCCCAAACTACCTATGTACTGTATACGTAGTTCATAATGTTATTTCCTAAAAGAAAACAATCTAATCTGTGTTTGAAAGAATCAACACTTCCTGCTTCAACCGTCTCCCTCGGGAGCCTGTTCCACAGGTTCACTATTCGCTCACTGAAATAGTGTTTGGGTAGATTCGTTCTGAATTTACCCACTTTAATCACAGGCCGTGTCCTCCTTGGACAGTATATGCCAATGGTTTATAATAATCCTTGCATTTGATATAGCACCTTATATCACCTTCACAGCACAACTCAGCACTAAATAGTTAACAGATATCTTGAGGATGGCTAATGCAGAAATGAAATCCTCAGTGCAGGAGGAGTTGCTCAAGGTCGAGGGCAGGTATTAAGAGTAAAGACTTAACCCAACTGCTGGCTGAAGCAAATCAAATGCTCCACTCCTGAGAACTCATCCATTACCTGCTCTCCCACTGCAGGTTGAAATAAGAAATGTGAACTTCAAGTTGGATGGATCATTCCTTCCCATGTTAAATGACAACCCACAGTTGCATTAAGATGAAATTTTCCACTGAATTGCCAAATAATTCACCCACCAAGTGTGGGAGACGTTCAGATTCAGAACGTCGCTGCTCGCGACATTAGTCCACATGTGACATTGCGTACTGTTACAGTGAACTCCACAGCTCTCCCTTGCACATCGCTGGAGCAGAATGACATGTCCTCAGGAGCTCTGGACAGAACATCTGCTCCAAACATTTCTAGACTATGAAACATGGTAACTAACAGCAAAAGGGACCACAGACATTTCCCTTAAAATAGTTTGGCGAAAATCAACAAACGACACCGATTCTCAAACTACTAGAGATCCCCCAGTCCCGTTGGGAACACCAATTTGTCAAGTATGCATCATACCCATAAATCAGAAACAATCCGTATAACATTAAGATATCTCGATCTCAAGACTGGCTTTAAAGCACCAACCAAAGTCACACTCAACTGTTGTGCATTCTAACAGGTCGACCTGTACATAGGAACATAGGTTTTATTTCCCCACTACTAAATCAAATCTTCTCTGTGCTCCCCCACCCACAACTCCCCACCACCCAGAAAGTGGCGAGTAATGCTTCATCACTCACAACTTTCTCTTCCTTTTTTAGAGGTGAGAGCAACCTTCAAGAGTTGAAAATCCATTTGAAAGGAGTGTTTCAGCTAAATTAAAGTATCTAACCATTCAACTGGTAAGAGTCACACAACAGCTGAATAACCACGGGCAGAGAAACACAAAAGCCCACTACCCAGCCTAATTTACCTGCACACCACTAGGCTTTAATTACTGTAACAAGACTGGAGTTTCTACATTGGTCAGGAGAGATGCTTAGAAACCTACGACAAAGTAATCTGATCTTGTGTAGCATCAGTGTTTGCTCCTCCAGTGAAGCCACCCATCCAAATGTTCCCTCTAATACCCTTTTCTCTGCGTATGCTTATCAATTTTCCTTTATATATCCCAATCAAATCTGCTCAAACTTGCTCCAACAGCCACCTCTGGCAATCCATTTCACATTCTCACAACGCTGTGGGAGACAATTCTTCCCAACTTCCTTCACACTCAGTTATAATCCTGCCTTCTCTTGTACTTGAAGCAGCTACCAGCAGAAACAGTTCCTAACCGTTTGCCCTTTGAAAGCCGTCACTGTGCTACTACTGTTCAAAACACACCTTTAACCTGAAGGTAATTTCTCCCTTCCAAAATTCACTTTTACAAATGTCTTAACTATACCAACTGCAAGTGGATAAGAGAGCCCTTAGAACACAACATCAGAAATGTACATAAGTCGAACATGTGAAATACCACAAGATGCCCGGTCTGGCAACAGCCATAAAGCACCATCTCTGTATACCTCATTTGTATTGCAGGCAGTGGTGAAGGTCTCGCAAAGTCAACCAGGCTCCCAGCACCTCATCTCTCCATGCAGTATAAACAGTAGGTGCAGAAGATTAAGTGACTGTTCCTGGTACTTAAGGTTCTAAGGTTTTACAAACTAAGCCTATTTAATCTGATGTTATTCGATTTGATTTTGAAGAACAGAATTTGTACTTTTCAAAAGATTTACATCTAGCACTGGCAGCAACCACTGTTCTCCATCACCAGAGTTAATCATATAATTATAGACAGAAGGAGGCCATTTGGCCCATCGTGTCTGTGCCAGCTCATTGAAAAGAGATTCCAATTCAACCTCACTACCCCGCTCTCTTCCCATAGCCCCATCAACCCCACTTCCCTGCTCTCTCCCCATAGCCCTGATCAACCCTACTCCCCTGCTCTCTCCCCATAGCCCTGATCAACCCCACTCCCCCGCTCTCTCCCCATAGCTCTGCAAACTTGTCCTCCACAAATAATTATCTACTTCTCTCTTAAAAGCTGTTAAGAGTCGGTTCCCACCAGCCTTTCAGGCAATGTATTCCAGATCCTAACAACTCGCTGTGTGAAAACATTTCTCCTCCCCTCTGTTTCTTTTAACAACTATTTTAACTTGGTGTCCTCAGGTTACCGATCTACCCGTGAGTGGGAATAGTTTCTCCTTGTTCATCCTATTGAATCCCCTCAATTTTGAAAACTTCTATTAAGTCTCCTCTTAACCTTCTCTGCTCCAAGGAGAATAATCCGAGCTTCTCTCGCCTCTCCTGATCACTGAAGTCCCTCATTCCTGGTACCATCCTGGTCAATCTCCTTTGCACCCTCTCCAATGCCTTGACATCCTTCCTAAAGTGTGGGGCCCAGAACTGAACACAGTCTCTCGCTGAGGCCTAACCAGTGTTTTATATGAAAGTTCATCATAACTTCCTGACTTGTGTATTCTATGCCCCTATTTATAAAGCTCAGTATCCCGGATGCTTTTTTAACAGCTTTATCTGCCTGTCTTGCAACCTAAGATTTACTATATGAACCCCAGGTCTCTCTGTCCCTTCACCCCCTTTAAGATTGTACCATCAGCTTATATTGCCTCTCCTCATTCTTCCTCACAAAATGCATCACTTCACATTTCACCACATTAAACTTCATCTGCCACGTGTCTGCCCAGGTTACCAGTCTGTCTATGTCCATTTGCCATCTGCTACTATTCTAGTTGCTACTGTTTACTACTTTTCCTAGCTTAGTATTATCTGCAAACTTGGAAATTGCACTCCCTGTACCAAGTCTGGGTAATTCATATAGATCAAAAATAGCAGTGGTCAAGTCTAAGAAAGCTGAGCCACACAAGTTTATGTGGAACAATCACACGGCCATTTTGGAGATATCATCTGCACCAGCAGCAGTTACCAGACTGCAACTCTCCTGAATATCACTGATGCTGAAATAGGAGTCCTACATCTGTCCAGCATGTGGAGCAACACTTTGTACTATTCTGCCACTAAATTAACGAACCAGCTGCCTCCACAGCATATTCACAAGCTTAAAAATAAATAACTGGAGTGACATTAGTTCAGTACCTGATGGAAATCCTTGCCGCTACTTTTACCATCGCCACTGAAATCCACATGCGAGAATAGACAGCGTAACAAATGTCTGTCTGCCTCGGGCCCGTGTCGGTTCACGATCTGAAAGGGACAAGAACAATGAGGTGAGCTACTGTTACTTTATCCTCATCCTCACCTACAAGGCCATTCACGGCCTCACTCCCTCCTACCTCTCCGACCTACTATCCCCCTATCTACCTGCCCGTACCCTCCGTTCCTCTGGCTCCGGTCTGCTCCACGTCCCCCGCCCCAACCGCCCTACCATCGGTGGTCGGGCCTTCAGCCTCTCAGCCCCGAGGCTCTGGAACTCCATCCCCCAGTGCCTTCGCCGCTTCTTCCCTTTCCTCCTTCCAGGCCGGTCTCAAGACCTTTCTCTTTGACCTTCAGCTCCCCTCTCGACTCTCTACCCCCTCCTCGCTCTCTCTCTTCCCTCCCCTCACCCTGACCATTTCCCCCCTCCTCGCTCCCTCCCGTCCCTCACCCTGACCATTTCCCCCCTCCTCGCTCCCTCCCGTCCCTCACCCTGACCATCCCCCCCCTGCTTGGGTCCTGACCCAACTGTACAGCGCCTTGGGACGTCCTCCTGACGTGAACGGCGCTTTCTAAATGGAATCTTGTTGTTGTTTATCCTTTTTTAGTATCTGACTCATGCAGAAGCCAATCACCATGATTCTTACAAACTAAAACCAGTTCTATAAACCAAATCCATACATGTATGCCAACCCACCTACACATAGAAATTCCCACAAGGTACAAGGCGCAGGCTGACAAGAGCCAAGGCTTGGGAACCCCAGACTGTGCGTTGGGGAAACTGCTGGAGTTTAATAATAAAAATAATAATCCTTGCATTTGATATAAAGCTTTTCGCATCTTCTAGAAGTTTCAAAACACTTCACAGAATATACTGTAAAGTGAATTGACTGTATATTTTGTGGGCGAAACGCGGCAGTCAATTGGGCACAGAAGTGTCCCATAAACAGTCTGGATTAAGGTGAACAATTATATTTATTTATATATTTTTTCAGGCGTGTGGTATAAGGAAAGTTGCCCAAGGTTTCGCTCTGCCAGGAATGGAACCCAGGTCTCTCGCTTGCGAGGCGAGTGCTCTAGCCACTCCTTAATATCACCCAGTTGCACCTTGGAACTATTTTATGCCTAGAAACAATTTCATATTTTACAAATTTCAGAAAACACAGAATGCAGTTCTTTGCTTCACAGATCAAGAAGGTTCCAGGTTTGAGTCCTGGATTAATTTAAGTAACCTCAGTTGGTAGAGTAGTGGGAAACTGCAATCTACATTAGGTTGTGTGTATGTAGATACCAGCTCAGAGGTGACATGCCTGCCTTCCTCTCCCACCGATCAAGTTACCTGTCGATACTCAGCATGTAGGCCGACATACGGGACACTTGGGCACAGAGCTCTGCTGTCCTGGTGTAACAGTAACCACCCAAGTCAGTACCTTCAGGAGATCAGCCAAGGTGAGAAAAACACTGACTAATTACAACTGGAGTGTCATTTCATATAGAACTCCTCGTGCCTTCAGTCACCGCAACAGGGAATTTGGTGCGAATTACCAGCTCTCATTCCTCTTTACTTCAAGATATAGTAAACTTTCAAAATGGCAATCGGTAAGCAAATCCTACAATACAGTAATACAATACAGTACATGCAGTCAATTTAGGTCAAACAAACACACTAGCTCGTAGAAAAATGGCCCTAACATCCAATTAAAATGAATGTTTCTAAAGAGCTGCTGACCTGGCTGCCGTTGGTAATGATGTGCAGCAGAAACATAAACTTTCACTTTGTTTCCACTTCAACTACCACCTGCCTTTCCACTGAAAGCAATGAGCATTGCCAACATGCTGTCCAGTCCCACAGGCCACATACAGTGCCAGGCTCAAACCATGCATTCAGGAGGCTGCCCAGACGCAGGGGACAACGGTTATTGTTGGGGCTCTCCTGGAGACTGTTTTCATTTCCTGTAACTTTGAAATGTCTCAAGGAATTGTTGTCAAATGTAGTGACTACTTGTAGGCAAATGCAGGAGCCATTTTGCACACAGTAGTCCCATAAACAGCCATGAAGTGAATGATCAATTTATCTGCAGGATTGTTGGCTAAGACGCCAGGAGAAACTCCATCATTTCTTTTAAGTAGTGTCATGGAATATTTAACATCCACCTAAACATTTAGCCAAAAATCACAGTCTAATATCTTGACCAAAAGGCAATACCTGACAATGCAGCATTCACCCCCAGGACTGCATTAGAATGTCAACTATACAGGAAAATTCCAATGTGAATAATCAACCCACAATTTTCAGAGACAAGAACACTACCAAATCAGCCAAGCTGACACCAAAGAAGCAATGACCAGTAAAAGCTATGACGATTAGGAAACAATTCAGGATAACAAGTTTTTTCGGGTAGAATGCACTGCCTGAAAGGGTTGGAAATAAATTCGATAACAATTTTCAAAAGAGAAGTGGATAGATATTTGGGGAGGACAAATTAGCATGGCTATGGGGAGAGAGCGGGAAAGTGGGATTAATTTGGATAGGCCTTTCAAAGAGCCGGCATGGGCACGACGAACCGAATGGCCTCCTTCTATGCTGTATAATTCTACGATTCTAATTCTCAAGTCCATGAAGGTGGTGCAGTGGATACAGCTAGAATTTACTGGGAACTCACTAGTTCAAATCCCACCCAGAGTGTGCTAAGTTTGTTGGCCCAACTGTCCAGTGCCTTGGGACGTCCTCTCGATGTGAAAGGCGCTCTATAAATGCAATCTTGTTGTTGTTGTAGTCAGGTAGAGATTCCAGTAGTTTCAATTCTCCTAACCTATACATTTACAGCCTTTGAGCCTGTTCTGCCATACAATTAGATCATGGCTGATCTGTACCTCAACTAATCCTTTCAATTCCAATTTTCCACCCTGGTTCATGAAGTCTCATATAGTCAGGCGCCAAAGACACTCACTCAACCAAGCACCCTAACCTGGGTACCTAAAAGGACAGCATCACGGAGTAATGAGATGCATGGATGGAGATCTGAAACAGCACATGTAAAAGCACACAACAGCTCACACTCTGCACTATAAACAGAGCAGGCACTCCCTCTTTCACTTCACCAACAATTCATTAAGTATATATCACTCTCACTTGGAAGAGAGCGGAGTCTCATGGACAAGAGGATGCACCTGGAAAACAAGGACAGGTGGCAGACAGTTCCAGTGATTAAAGCGTTATTATGGATTCAACTCTGCTCTCAATTCAGGTTGTATTTCCCTTTTTTCAAAAACCTGTGTAGGAGCTGGGGTGGGTGGCTTGAGGGGGAAAGGAAATGAAAGAAATGAGGTAAGCAAGATCTCATTGGGACTGAGGGGTCTCAAAATTGACATGCCAATCCATTTCCTGTTAGGCAGGTCCTCATTACTACAGGTCACTATTGATGTTGGCAGATGCATCAGCAGAAGTTGAAGGAGCAAAACAATCACTGCGGCAGGGATACTTCCCACTCAGCTCCTGTTAACCCTGTAAGCAAAAGCTGCAATACGTAGGCTGGTCCTAGCAAGACAAGTATCTTTCACGTAGTAGAACATCTCAAGGTGCTTTATAAAGATGAAGTTAGGAGATCAGAGGTCATGTGAGGCAAGGACATGGAAGCATTTGAAGTGAGGACAATTCCTCTGTTCCACAGGCACAGTTCCTATCCTCTTCAAAACAGTAGTCAACACTCCCACCCTCCATAAACCCTTCTTCGAGCCATCCCCTTCTCTAGCTACCCATCCAATCTCCAACCTGCCTTTCCTCTTCAAGATACTGGAACAAGTCACTGATGCCCAGCTTCGCTCTATCCTCTCTCAGCACTCGCTTCCATGAACCCCTCCAATCTGAATTCCGTGCTGCACATAGTACAGACTGCCCCCCGGTCAGTCACACCATGACACTCTCTCTCTGCTCCTCGTTCTTCTCGACTCCTCTACTGCCTTCAACACTGTTGACAATTCTATTCTCCAGCTCTTTTCCTCTCAGCTCCAGTATCATAAGGTGCCCACAAACGTCACTTCCTGCTCAGTGCATATGACATCCAAATCTACTTTTCAACTTCTACTCTTGATTACAGATCCACTGTCATTCTGTCTGTTTGCCTATCAAATGCCTGGACAAGCCTCAATCTTGGCAAAATGTTGGCAAAACCCGTATTCACGCTTTGTTACCTGCCCGAACTTTAAGTGCGCTCCTTAGTTCCACTATCCATAAGCTCCACCTAAGCCAAAAGTTCACTACCCACATCCTCACCCTTACCAAACTCTGCACCCCAGTTCTGATTTGGATCTGTTCACAACAGATCGGCTTCAAGGTTTTCACCCTCTCCACAAATCCCTCTGAGCTGCAGAACCTCCTCGTCTCTCCTATCTTCTCTACTCACCCCCTCCACTCAGCTAACTCAAGCTACTGAGCCTTCCCCTTTAGCCTCACATAAACCCCTACCTCAACCACAACTAAACTCACTGCCCCTCCCCCCCAAAACCGGTGGCCTTTATGAAGCACTCTGAGATGTTATCATATGTGAAGGGCACTATATAAATGTAAGTTGTTTCATTCAAAACAATTTAAAAACTGTAAAGAAAAAAGTAACTGTTTTACAAAGGGATAATTTTTCTTGAATTGGAGGAAATTGGAAAACCCAATAAACACCATTATTTACTGAATCAGAAACCGTCAAGCCTAAAAATAAGTCACTGGATAAAATGTCCTTCTATATAACCAGATCAATGCCAACAATGAACAATAGAAAGAGAAGCAGCGGCCATCTTTCAAACAGGATGAGCAGCAATGGAGTTTCTGCAGAGTTCAGCTGAATGCACTGGCCTTTCTCCCTGTGATTAGCTTGCAGGGACCTTGCCAGAACAGTTTATTTAGACATTATACAGCAGACTCACCATCAGCACAACAACTCCAAACCGTGGGAAGTAATCATTTCAGTGCACATTCTAACAGATACCTGGAGTGGTGGACAACTGGAATCTTATCCTGCTGGTTCAGACAACTAAATGCCACCAGAGTGCTCCTCTTGCCATACAATAAACTCCTTGGTCAGACTACCGCCGGCTCATTTGCTCATCTGAGACTGAATGTTTGAGAGCCGTACAGATTGCAAGGGATCTCAGAAATACCAGGCATCAATTATTTGAACAAACACAAAGTCGCATAATAAACACGTTTTGGTCAGGCCAACCAGCGATGCCCATCGTGCAGCTCTGTAGACTGGTTATTTCACAAAGGACACGTCTTGTGACCTGAACCAAAGCACATTTACAGAGTATGGTCTGTTTTACTGCCTGAGGGCTCGAAGAAAGTCGGAAATCAACACGGGCTACCAATCCACAGGAATAGTTCCAGTGACCTAAAGGGCACAGCTCAGAGCACAAAGATTTCTGAATAAAGGCAACTGTTCAACAAGAGTACCTGTTAATCTTCCCCATTCCAGCAACCAGCCTGCAGACAGCTGCCATTTTGGAAATTCTCAGAGAGACAATGGAGTTAAGATAGAAGACAATGTTGGCTGTCAAGAAGTGCACGCCCCCATCCCCCAACATTCGCAGGAGTCTACATAAGTCCATGCTTGATCGGCAGTGTGTATTCATTTTTTTATTGTTTTATGGCATAAATATTCAATCAAAAAAATGTATTTTGGTTACACAGCAGGCACCCAAATCTTCAACAGTAAGAGGCTACTGTCTCAACACTTTTTACAAGATGAGCAGCACCACCTCTCCCAAAATGAAGGAAAAGTATCAGTCGGATGTTAGAGCAGACAAGAGAACAACTTCTTGCACTATTTTTCAGCACCTTCAACATCAAATGCCTCAGAGTTTTGCAGCAATTGTCAAGTGCAAGACTTTAGAGACCAACAGGACAGCCATTTTGCATGAGCAAAGTTCCAGGACTTTACAGAAGTGTCAGCCTAGACAATAAGCTCAAGTTAGTGATGCAAGACTTGAACTCACCACCTTCTGACCCAGAGATGAGTGAGTACAAGTAAGCACAGTCAATGCACTCGGGTGGAGATACTCAGCAGGGAAATCTTTAGTATCAAAATCTTACTGAAACCTCAGATCGGGTTCTCCTCAGTGGCTCAGGAAAGCCCCACATTACCACTCAGGCCCTAGACCAATACCTCTGCACAAACAGAGGCACGAAGAACTGCTCTGTCACATCTTCCGAAGGGGCAAGAGACTGGAGCAGTCAGCTTGAGATTGTGTATAATGTGGGACAGGGTCAAAACATGGTACAAATTTACATTTAATAGCACCTTTCACCATCAGGATGAGCTCCTAAAATGCTTAATCCTGGTTTAGCACCCGAAGATACCTTAGTAAAGCCTGATCTCCAATACTATCAAACTTGTTCAATCACTGAGTGTCAGAGGTGAGAGTGTTACCACCTGAGCTAGTCTGGGTCATAAGGTTGTGTGTTCAAGCCCCATGACAGCACTCGGAACTCAAGAGTCTAAGCTGACCCTCCAACGCAGTGCTGAGGGGGTGCTGCACTGTCCTTCAAACAATACCTTAAAACAAATTCCTGCCCATCTATTTGGACATTAAAGATCTCATAGGGCAAAAGGTTTGGTCAGGGACGAAGCCAGATCATGTACGATTCACAGGACCAAATCTTGTGCCTATCTGTAGCCCTGGAAATAGGGTCAAACGTCTGAATAGTCACTGGCAATTAAAACTAGTCAACTAAAGACTAATTTGAAATTTTAAAGATATTAGGTAGATCAAATGTCCAGAGGAGGGCAACCAGCACCCTCCCCCCAACCCCCAGATCAGGAGCAGAAGAGTACATGCCAAAGGCGAGAAAACAAGAAAGATAATTGGACAGCAAAATCTCTCCAACACGAGTAATAGGAAGCTCATGTAGAAGAGTTTTTAATGATTGTAAACCCTGCTCCCTACGACTGGTCAAACTGTCTATAATCCTGTCATTTTGTAGCGCAAGTTTTAAAAACTTCTCAGAACTGGATGTCCTACGGAAGACCACAGCCAACAGGCAGCAAACGGGCTCTGCTGCTAGGCCCTCACAAGTCAGACACAGGCCAAAACTTGCAAGGTTTACTCAGGGTAACCCAACCACTGGCTGCAGGTTAGTTATTGATGCAGAGTCCATAAATCATTTTAAAAGAGAATTAGCTAGATACCTGAGATAGGTGAACATTAAAGGTTGGAGGAAAGTGTGAAGGATTAGACTAGTGAATCTGTGTGGAGAAACACACCAGGGCAGATTTGATGGATTGAATGGCCTATTTCTGAGTATTCTCCAATTCTGTCAAGGTAGAATGAGGCCCCGTTAGTGTAAGACAACTGATATAAAATATACTCAGAATAAGAGAAAAGATACACACCAGCAAACTGATCCACTTCTCTAGCTCCAATTCTACTTGGATGGAAAGTTAGAACAGTCAAATGCTACCTCTTCAATTGCACCTATGACCACTTCTCCCCCTTGATTGGCATCCAACCCCATCCTTGTGAAGACAACACCCTATAAAACCGCAAGCGGTAGTCAGAGAAATCTGTTGGGAGAATTAGAAAGACAGCTTTGTGAAAGGATCAGAATGAAATCACTATATCTAGCTGTCAGTCACATGCTGAGGGGCGTACAGTCACAACACGTGCTGCCTTTTATTAGCCATAAACTGCACAGCTCAGCAGGAAAAAACTCTTCAAGGCAAAAAGACAACGTTGCCACTCCTCCTCCCCACTCCTTCACGCGGGAATGTTTGAAAAGTCACGCCCATGTGGGAGCCGTTCAATCTATCCAGCTGCTGCCAAAGTTTATAAAATCAGGATAACAAGAGCAGCAGAACAAAACCTCTGAAAATTGGCCTTCAAGCCTCTTCTTCACTAGCAGTTTTACCTCGTTCACCAGATCTGAAAATAGTTGAAATCAAACTAAACTTTCTATCTTCTCTAAGTTAACAATTTTAACCAATCTGTAACCAGTGGCCTCCCAATCACTAGGCCCAAGATAACCTGAACTACACCAAAAAAATCAAAGTGCGATTAGAAACTTATTTACAAAGATTGGATAAAATCTGTAAGAAATGTCCTATGTTTGTGGCTAGAATCCCACCAGATAGAGTTAGAGTCATTGATTAGAGTTTTATATGACAGGAGTGAAGTTTGTTCACCAGTTCCCTCTCCCAAACAGCAGTCCAAAGCAGAGGGTGAGAGAGAATGGATTTTCAGGTAACTGGACGCCTCTTGAGTGGGGCAGCATCTCCTTCAACAGGTCTCAGGTAATGATGGGAAGGAACTAACCGCGCCCAATAACTTTACAGTGCACTGCTGACAGAAATCCCCTGCCCTGTGTCTCAGACAAACCACCAAAACCACTGGAGGTAAAAAGGGGCACCACAGGGAAGTGAACAACATAGTATTGAAAGCCTGTTCACAGAGTAGCTAAGGAGAGACTATGGCACTAGGCATTTGTGGTTCACAAGCCAGGTTCATTAGAAAGTCCATCAGCCCATTTAATCTCATCTCCAGCCTACATTTCCCATTACAGGATTAAACTGTTGCTTAAATGCAAACTTGACCACCCTTTCTGGGTCAATTTCTTTGGTATGAAGAAATACTTACAGTTGTAAGTATGTAAGTATGTATGTAAACTAAACTCACCCTTCATACCCCCGAACGAGTGAACCTCTATGTCAGCATTATATCTATGTCTATAAGGTCCCTTCTGAAATCCTCTTTTCAAAGTTCTTAAATTCAAGCCCTGATAATGGGCTTTAAACAAATCTAAACATACTAAAGAAATTACACCCTGGTTTGCAATTACTGCTTGTGGGTAAAGCTGTGAAATGACTAAACATTTTGTTAATGATACCAGACCCTAAAGCTGAAAACAGGAGACTGGAAAAAGCACAGCTTTGATTCTCAAACTACCCATGAACCTCAACTAAATTCTTAATGGCCAGGTCTCAGAACACTCCTCACCTGTACAACAGAAACCAAAAGTAAAATGAATAGTTTAAACTCAAACAGGAACCGTCTGGCATGCCAACTCAAACCAAGCATCACTAAAATGGCTGGTATCCAGATCTGATAGATTTAATGTGTTAATTGGGTAGACTAAACCTTGATAGATCTTCATTTGTTAGAAAACTACTGTGTTCTTTCATGGTAAATCTTCACTAATAACACTCAGGAAGGTTATAATGATTCTTACATTTGGTATAGCTTGTCCACAAAACAGTCACTGCACTTTATAGTACCACCTGTGTATCTCTATCTACCATTCGGCATTGTATCTAACATCTAACTCTGAAACACCCCTTTCCAAGGTTCATAATTTTGGGATGTCCTCCCAACGTGAAAGGCACTGTACCAAATGTAAATATTATTATAGGGCCTTTCCAGTCAAGAGGACATCATATGGCTCTTCACAGGATATACTATAAAGTGGGTGCAAGTCTACATTTTGCTGTGAAGATTTGACAGCAGTCTAACGTCTGGAACATAAGTCGTAAGGAGGTTGGAACTGCTCACCATGTCCATGAGTGAAGGAATCCAACAATTTAAATCAGCTAATAGGTCAATACAACTGTGACCATCTGCTTTGCTTTCTCCAGTGCTATGAATCTCTGAGCACCACACTTACAAGCAGACAGAAACCTCCCACACCTGAAAGGCAAACGAAGCAGCGTCACCCGTTCTAGATCCAAGTTCTGAGTCAGGCTTAAAATCACTAACCTAGGTAGGCATTAGACAGATCATATTTCACAGTCTAACAATGCCCATTAATACTCAGAATACGAACATGCTGAGTGGCATTGGCATCATTTTAATTAGACTAAGTGACAATGGGATTTTCAAAACTTCATTTTGCCTGCCAGAGCTCATGTTCATTTGATCAAATACTTATTAGCTGCTCCTTTAGGCTACCAGTAGATTAATTTGCCTTATCCATTCTTGTAGATTTTAAAACTTTTAAATCCTAATATCTGGGAATTGACACACCAACCTCCATTTTGGGAAAAGGGAAAGAAAGCATAGCATCGAAGGGCAAAACACTCGATGGAATGGAGGAATCTGGGGGTAAAAAAACATCATTCAGTTCAAGCGGGGCGACGAATACAGAAAGCTAACAAGATAATAATCCTTGCATTTAACATAGCGCCTTATCACATCGTGAAAAATAGGGAGGGTTGTGGCATTTATAAATAGCGATATTGCATTTAAAATTACAGACATTATGCTGGAATTGTACGAGATACTGGTTAGGACAGTTTACTGTCCTACTATGTTTACATGTACAAAGAGGTTGGCAAAATTAGGCCTTTTTCTGCTGGAACCGAAGAGACTAAGTAGGGGATACAATACAATAGCAGCTTTTGTGATTTTAGAGGGTCGTGATAAGTAGGGGAAAAAAAAAATTCTTTCAGACTGGGGAAAATAGGTGACTACATCACAGCCAGACTGGTGGAAAAATCTGAGGGGTAATCAGAAGGATTTTTTTCACTCAAGGAGTTGTTAGAGTATAAAATGCATCTTTTAAGGCTGGATTAATAGGACCATTTAAAAGGCAATAGGATAAGCATTTGAGCGATATAAGCATTGAAAGGAAAGTGGGAAGGAGCTGGAAAGTGGAATTAATTAAGAGAAATAAACAACGGGCACAAACACAGTATGCTAAACAGCTTCTTTCTGTGCAAGAAATTTCTCTTACATTCAAATTGGACCCACAGTAGAGCACTAACTCATACAGAGCAGCAGTGCTGGTGGAGCAACAATTGGGACTCTATCGGTCTCAACACCCAGGATTAGGGAACAGAGAAAAATCATTCTGGATCCCTGTTCTTGATGGCTATCCAGTGACCAACTCCTCAAGACTATGTATGGGGACAGGATGGGGCTGAGATTCCTCTCTTCCCAACATAAGGCAGGCACCTTGTGTAAGGCTTTAGTCTTAGGGTTAACCCTAACCCATGTACACCAACACCACTTCTTGCATATTGTGCACATTTCGTTATAACCCAGAGGAAGACGTTAGACACAGATATTGGGGTTCGCATGTACCTAACATCTAGGCTCATACAAAGAACATGGGGGAAACATCTAAGAACAACTACATGCAGTGAATCTCAAAGGCTGCCAGGCGAGAGAAAAGAAAATCGGTTAAACATAAAATGGTAACTGAAATGTCAACAAAAGACAACCAATCACAGCAACAGGCAGCAGCTTGGTAGCCCTCTGGTCTCTGGATCCGAAGAGTTCAAGGCCTGCCTGAGCTCACAGTCTAGGCTAACACTCTAGGAGTATGCTTAGGGGTTGCAATCCTGGTGCTCTTTCGGAATCCCAACTCTTACCTCATCCAGGACGCCTGCGGTGGTTCTCCACACCAGCCATGTACTCAGAGAGAGCATCCCTCTGTGGGGAGAGCACCCAGGAGGTTTAAACCCCCTCAACCTGCTGGCTTATTCTCGCAACAACATGGGGCCCACTTCTGGCAGAGCGGGAAAAAAACCCATCCCACTTAAGCTCGGGTTTGGCCTTTATACAATCCCCAAATCCCAGGATTCTCTTCAATGAATCCTGGGATTTCGGGAGCACTATCAGCATATGGGATCCCGAGATTGGGATTGCAACTTGGGTGTGTGCTGCATTGTTGGAGGTGCCATTCTTCTGATGAAGCTTCAAACCTGCCTGCCTGCAGGGCCTGTCTGCTCAGGCGAATGTTAAGATTCTATGACACTATTAGAAAAGAAGGGAGTTTCTCCCAGTTTCAAAATTAATTGAGTTATTGCAGCTTCAAATAGCTGCTGTATGTGTATTCGGATATTTACTCACACAAAACTCTGTACCCCCAACACACCAGTCCTTGCCAGGCTCCACTGACTCCCAATTACCAAAAGGATCGATTTCAAGATCCTCTCTCACTTATTTTCAAATCTCTTCATGCCCTCGCACCTCCCTAACTATCTGATCTGCTTATTCCCTACTCCACCACCCGCTGCCTCCACCCAGCTGGATCCACGCTCCTGTTTGTCCCTCGCCCCACCATCGGTCGAAGTGCCTTCAGCCATTACGCCCCGAAACTCGAACTTTCACCCTCAAACGCCACCTCCCCCCACCGTCTTGCTCCCTCCCCACCTTCAAATCCTGCTTAAAGATTTTCCATCATCATCGCGCCTATGGTCACCTCCCACTCTGTCTCCCCCGAGCTCGTTGTCAAATTCTGACACTGTAAAGTATGAGGAGTGCTGTGTAAATGCAAGTTGTTGCTGTACATGATGAGCATTATGGCCAGTGACTGTTGCCAATCTAACCCACAATCTTCGCTGCGCATTTAAGCAAAAAAAAACTCTGCAAGGGCACTGAAGCCAACTGTTGCCTAGCCAAGATCAGTTAGGAGATCAAGGATTGAACCATAGTTCCCTTGCACTAGGCCAAAGGTTTCACAGAGTTTGTTCATTCATTTGACTATTCAGTGGTTTGACCACCATAAATTGGAGTTTTAGTTATTAGTTTTCAAACTCCTCACAATTCCCTTAAGTAAAATGTAGCCTTCTGAAGTTAGATTTTCCAATTCAGATGTAACTAGTTTAATTGAGATTACACAGTACTGGATTCGAAACAAACATCTGCTATTGCTATAATCTAATCTTCCAACACGTTTTGTAACAAAGCTGCTATGAATAGCAAACCTGTTACTTTTCTTTATGAAGAATCAATGTGAAACCATATTTTTTCTAAATTGCATCTCACAAATATAAAACAGTTTCAAACTACACTTAACTTGAAAATACATCAAGTTTTCCCTCCAACCGCTAGAAGACATTAACCAGACCATTCACCTCGGAGAGTTCTATTTTCGAAACCCTCTCTTCAAACTTATATCTTTCGATGAAAGTGAAAAAAACATTCAAAAGCGTAAGGAACCCATCCTGTGCAAAGTTGGGTGCTGTTGAGTCATCTCTGGGTTGTCAGTGAATCGGCACCATTTGCAGTTGTAAAGGCGCCTTTTATAGTCTCACAATTGAGATCAAAGCACAGGAGCCCCAGAACCAGTGAGTGAAGCGTGAAAATCGATCCGTAAGACTATAACCGAGGACTTCATTAAGTGGAGTACATTTCCCTCCCCTGAGCTGCAGTCTCTGGAGGCCCAAGTGCTGCGAACTCACTTGGTGACGACCATTACATGGAGAAAGTGAGCCCTCGCTGCCCCGCACAATCCACAGGTGCCCAGTGTAGGCCCCACCATGTGAGTGCGAGTGCCCGCACACTCAGCTTCACTTGCCGGGGAAATGGGGAAAGTATCGCGCCTCTGCCCGGGGCCCGCGGCAACTCGCAGCCTTTTGTGGTCCAGAGGGGAGCCTTCCCTCCCTCCCTCCCTCCCTCCCCCCAACCCTCACTAGGCCTCGGGCTTCTCCCGACCTCAAGTGTGCGCGGGCGGTGTGCGGCGGCACTCACATGAGCGATCTCCTGCTGGCTGGACTTGTAGTTCTTCTTGGTCAGGTTATCCACAAGGTAGCTGATTTGAGACAAGGCCAGCGATAACGAGTCAAGATTCATTGCTGGTCGGGGCGGTCAGCTGAGGAAAGCGGGAAATGGTCATTATTCCCCTTTCTTATACTGGAAAAAGAAAACCGTTCGTCTCCCCGTCACAGTCAGTCGGTCAGTGTGTGCGCCCGCGGCACGGCACGGCCCGGCACGGCCTGCTCTCGGCTCGGGCTCGGCCTGGCCTGGCCTGGTGTGAGTGGCGGCTGCGGCCTCCTCGCTTTCTCGCTCTCTCTCTCTCTCGCTCGCGGTGTGTGGCTCTCACTGGGGGCTGTGGCTGCTGTGCTCGGCTCCTCCCGCTCACTGCTCCGCCGCGCTCTGCCGTCCGATTCCTCCTCCTCCTCCTCGGTGCAGACTCAACATGGCGCTGCGACAAGCGGCTCCGCTCCGGGCCCACCGACTGCCGACTCCGAGCCCCGGGGTCCCAGCGCTGCTGCAAATGGCGGCGGGACCTCACGACGCCATCTTGGAATCAGCAGCCGCTCGGCTGGGCTCCGCTCGGCGCTCCCGCCTCCTCGCTGCCTCGCGCTCCCTCACACCCGCCGCCGCTCCCTCGCTGCCGCCGCACCCCGGGCTCCAGGCGCCGCTCTCACTACTCGCGCTCTCACGGCTCCCGAACAACCGCCAACCCGCAGATTAGTCCTGATTAGTCGGCCGGAAACGAGGCCGCGGCCTGGGGATGATTTCCGGTCTCACAGGCTGGGGGCGGGGCCTGACCCTGGGCACACAGGCCCCGCCCCTCGTGACCCCCCCCCACCGCCACACACACTGCCCCCCCCACACACTGCCCCCCCCCCCCCCACACACTGCCCCCCCACACTGCCCCCCCACACACTGCCCCCCACACACTGCACTGCCCCCCCACCCCCCCCACACACTGCACCCCCACACACTGCCCCCCACACACTGCCCCACCACACACTGCCACCTGCCCCACACACACTGTGGGCGTGGGGGGCAGTGTGTGGGGGGGCAGTGGGGCGAGCAGTGTGGGGGGGCAGTGTGTGTGGGGCAGTGTGGTGGGGGCAGTGTGTGGGGGCAGTGTGGGGGGGCAGTGTGTGGGGGGCAGTGTGTGGGGCAGTGTGTGGGGTGGGCAGTGTGGGGGGGCAGTGTGTGGGGGGCAGTGTGGGGGCAGTGTGTGTGGGGGCAGTGTGTGTGGGGCAGTGTGTGGGGGGGCAGTGTGGGGGGCAGTGTGGGGGGCAGTGTGTGGGGGGGCAGTGTGGGGGGCAGTGTGTGGGCGGGGCAGTGTGTGGGGGGGCAGTGTGTGTGGGGGCAGTGTGTGGGGGGCAGTGTGGGGGGGGCAGTGTGTGGGGGGCAGTGGGGTGGGCAGTGTGGGGGGGCAGTGTGGGGGGGGCAGTGTGTGGGGGGGCAGTGTGGGGGGGCAGTGTGGGGGGCAGTGTGGGGGGCAGTGTGGGGGGGCAGTGTGGGGGGCAGTGTGTGGGGGGGCAGTGTGTGGGGGCAGTGTGTGGGGGGCAGTGTGGGGGGGCAGTGTGTGTGGGGGGCAGTGTGTGGGGGGCAGTGTGTGTGGGGGCAGTGTGTGGGGGGCAGTGTGTGGGGGCAGTGTGTGGGGGGCAGTGTGGGGGGGCAGTGTGTGGGGGCAGTGTGGGGGGGGGCAGTGTGGGGGGGCAGTGTGTGAGGAGCAGTGTGTGTGGGGGCAGTGTGGGGGGCAGTGTGTGGGGCAGTGTGGGGGGGCAGTGTGTGGGGGCAGTGTGGTGGGGGCAGTGTGTGGGGGGCATGTGGGGGGGGCAGTGTGGGGGGCAGTGTGGGGGGCAGTGTGTGGGGGGGCAGTGTGTGGGGGGGCAGTGTGGGGGGGGCAGTGTGGGGGCAGTGTGTGGGGGGCAGTGTGTGGGGGCAGTGTGTGTGGGGGCAGTGTGTGGGGGGCAGTGTGTGGGGGGCAGTGTGTGTGGGGCAGTGTGGGGGGCAGTGTGTGGGGGGCAGTGTGTGGGGGGCAGTGGGGGGGCAGTGTGTGGGGGGCAGTGTGTGGGGGGCAGTGTGTGGGGGCAGTGGGGGGCAGTGTGTGTGGGGGCAGTGTGGGGGGCAGTGTGTGTGGGCAGTGTGTGGCAGTGTGTGTGTGGGCAGTGTGTGGGCAGTGTGTGTGTGGGCAGTGTGTGGGCAGTGTGTGTGTGGGCAGTGTGTGGGGGCAGTGTGTGGGGGCAGTGTGTGTGTGGGCAGTGTGTGTGGGGGCAGTGTGTGGGGCAGTGTGTGGGCAGTGTGTGGGGGCAGTGTGTGTGGGCAGTGTGTGGGGGCAGTGTGTGGGGGGCAGTGTGTGTGGGGGGCAGTGTGGGGGGGGCAGTGTGGGGGGCAGTGTGTGTGGGGGGCAGTGTGTGGGGGGCAGTGTGTGGGGCAGTGTGTGGGGGCAGTGTGGGGGCAGTGTGTGGGGGCAGTGTGTGTGGGGGCAGTGTGTGGGGGCAGTGTGTGGGGGCAGTGTGTGTGGGGGCAGTGTGTGTGGGGCAGTGTGTGGCAGTGTGTGGGGGCAGTGTGTGTGGGGGGCAGTGTGGGGGGGCAGTGGTGGGGGCAGTGTGTGGGGGGCAGTGTGGGGGGGCAGTGTGTGGGGGGCAGTGTGTGTGGGGGCAGTGTGTGGGGGCAGTGTGGGGGGCAGTGTGGGGGCAGTTGTGGGGCAGTGTGTGGGGCAGTGTGTGGGGGGGTGTGGGGGCAGTGTGTGGGGGCAGTGTGTGTGGGGGGCAGTGTGTGTGGGGGCAGTGTGTGGGGGCAGTGTGTGGGGGGCAGTGTGTGGGGGCAGTGTGTGGGGGCAGTGTGGGGGGGCAGTGTGGGGGCAGTGTGTGGGGGCAGTGTGTGGGGGCAGTGTGTGGGGCAGTGTGTGTGGGGGGGCAGTGTGTGGGGGGGCAGTGTGTGGGGGCAGTGTGTGGGGCAGTGTGTGGGGGGCAGTGGTGGGGGGGCAGTGTGTGGGGGCAGTGTGTGGGCAGTGTGTGGGGGCAGTGTGTGGGCAGTGTGTGGGGGCAGTGTGTGGGGGCAGTGTGTGTGGGCAGTGTGTGGGGGGCAGTGTGTGGGGGCAGTGTGGGGGCAGTGTGTGTGGGGGGGCGTGTGTGGGGCAGTGTGTGGGGGGGCAGTGTGTGTGGGCAGTGTGTGTGGGGGGCAGTGTGTGTGGGGGCAGTGTGTGTGTGGGCAGTGTGTGGGGGGCAGTGTGTGGGCAGTGTGTGGGCAGTGTGTGTGGGGGCAGTGTGTGTGGGGGGCAGTGTGTGGGCAGTGTATGGGGCAGTGTGTGTGGGGCAGTGTGTGTGGGGCAGTGTGGGGGCAGTGTTGGGGGCAGTGTTGGGGGCAGTGTTGGGGGCAGTGTGTGGGGCAGTGTGTGGGGGGGTAGTGTGTGGGGGCAGTGTGTGGGCAGTGTGTGGGCAGTGTGTGTGGGGCAGTGTGTGTGGGCAGTGTGTGTGGGCAGTGTGTGGGCAGTGTGTGGGGGCAGTGTATGGGGCAGTGTGTGGGGGGCAGTGTGTGGGGGGCAGTGTGTGGGGGCAGTGTGTGGGGGGGCAGTGTGTGGGGGCAGTGTGTGTGGGGGGCAGTGTGTGGGGGCAGTGTGTGGGGGCATGTGTGTGGGGGCAGTGTGTGGGGCAGTGTGTGGGGCAGTGTGTGTGTGGGGCAGTGTGTGTGTGGGGCAGTGTGTGGGGGCAGTGTGTGTGTGGGGGCAGTGTGTGGGGGAGGCAGTGTGTGGGGGCAGTGTGTGGGGGCAGGTGTGTGGGGGCAGTGTGTGGGGGGCAGTGTGTGGGGCAGGTGTGTGGGGGGCAGTGTGTGGGGGCAGTGTGTGGGGGGCAGTGTGTGGGGGCAGTGTGTGGGGGCAGTGTGGGGGGCAGTGTGTGGGGCAGTGTGTGTGGGGGGCAGTGTGTGGGGGCAGTGTGTGTGGGGGCAGTGTGTGGGGGGGCAGTGTGTGGGGGGCAGTGTGTGGGCAGTGTGTGGGGGCAGTGTGTGGGGGGCAGTGTGTGGGCAGTGTGTGGGGGGCAGTGTGTGGGCAGTGTGTGGGGGGCAGTGTGTGGGGGGCAGTGTGTGTGGGGCAGTGTGTGGGGGGCAGTGTGTGGGGGGTGGGGGGCAGTGTGTGTGGGGCAGTGTGTGGGGGCAGTGTGTGTGTGGGGCAGTGTGTGTGGGCAGTGTATGGGGCAGTGTGTGGGCAGTGTGTGTGGGCAGTGTGTGGGGGGCAGTGTGTGTGGGGGCAGTGTGTGGGGGCAGTGTGTGGGAGTGTGTGGGGCTGTGTGGGGGGCAGTGTGAGGGCAGTGTGTGGGACTGTGTGGGGCAGTGTGTGGGGCTGTGGGGGGCAGTGTGTGGGGCTGTGTGTGGGGGTGTGGGGGCAGTGTGTGGGGGGCAGTGTGGTGGGGCAGTGTGTGGGGGGCAGTGTGTGGGGCAGTGTGTGGGGCAGTGTGTGTGGGGGGCAGTGTGGTGGGGCAGTGTGTGTGGGGGGCAGTGTGTGGGGGGCAGTGTGTGTGGGGGCAGTGTGTGTGTGGGCAGTGTGTGGGCAGTGTGTGTGGGCAGTGTGTGTGTGGGCAGTGTGTGTGGGGGGCAGTGTGTGTGGGGGCAGTGTGTGTGTGGGCAGTGTGTGGGGGGCAGTGTGTGGGGGGCAGTGTGTGTGGGGCAGTGTGGGGGGCAGTGTGTGGGGGGCAGTGTGTGGGGGCAGTGTGTGGGAGGGCAGTGTGTGGGGGCAGTGTGTGTGTGGGGGCAGTGTGTGTGTGGGGCAGTGTGTGGGGGGCAGTGTGGGGGGCAGTGTGTGGGGGCAGTGTGTGGGGGCAGTGTGTGGGGGCAGTGTGTGTGGGGGCAGTGTGTGGGGGGCAGTGTGTGTGGGGGGCAGTGTGTGGGGGGCAGTGTGTGGGGGCAGTGTGTGTGGGGGCAGTGTGTGGGGGCAGTGTGTGGGGGCAGTGTGTGTGGGGGCAGTGTGTGGGGGCAGTGTTGGGGGGCACTGTGTGGGGGGGCAGTGTGGGGGGCAGTGTGGGGGGGCAGTGTGTGGGGGGGCAGTGTGTGGGGGGCAGTGTGGGGGGGCAGTGTGGGGGGGCAGTGTGTGTGGGGGAGTGTGGGGGGGCAGTGTGTGGGGGGCAGTGTGTGGGGCAGTGTGTGTGGGGGCAGTGTGTGGGGGGCAGTGTGTGTGGGGGCAGTGTGTGGGGCAGTGTGTGTGGGGGGCAGTGTGTGGGGGGCAGTGTGGGGGCAGTGTGTGGGGGGCAGTGTGTGGGGCAGTGTGTGGGGGGCAGTGTGTGGGGGCAGTGTGTGGGGGGGCAGTGTGTGGGGGGCAGTGTGTGTGGGGGCAGTGTGTGGGGGCAGTGTGTGGGGGGCAGTGTGGGGGCAGTGTGTGGGGGGCAGTGTGTGGGGGCAGTGTGTGGGGGCAGTGTGTGTGGGGGGCAGTGTGTGTGGGGGCAGTGTGTGTGGGGGCAGTGTGTGGGGGCAGTGGGGGGGGCAGTGTGTGGGGGGGGCAGTGTGTGGGGGCAGTGTGTGTGGGGGGGGTCACGAGGGGGCGGGGCCTGTGTGCCCAGGGTCAGGCCCCGCCCCCAGCCTGTGAGACCGGAAATCATCCCCAGGCCGCGGCCTCGTTTCCGGCCGACTAATCAGGACTAATCTGCGGGTTGGCGGTTGTTCGGGAGCCGTGAGAGCGCGAGTAGTGAGAGCGGCGCCTGGAGCCCGGGGTGCGGCGGCAGCGAGGGAGCGGCGGCGGGTGTGAGGGAGCGCGAGGCAGCGAGGAGGCGGGAGCGCCGAGCGGAGCCCAGCGAGCGGCTGCTGATTCCAAGATGGCGTCGTGAGGTCCGCCGCCATTTGCAGCAGCGCTGGGACCCCGGGGCTCGGAGTCGGCAGTCGGTGGGCCCGGAGCGGAGCCGCTTGTCGCAGCGCCATGTTGAGTCTGCACCGAGGAGGAGGAGGAGGAATCGGACGGCAGAGCGCGGCGGAGCAGTGAGCGGGAGGAGCCGAGCACAGCAGCCACAGCCCCCAGTGAGAGCCACACACCGCGAGCGAGAGAGAGAGAGAGCGAGAAAGCGAGGAGGCCGCAGCCGCCACTCACACCAGGCCAGGCCAGGCCGAGCCGAGCCGAGAGCAGGCCGTGCCGGGCCGTCGTGCCGCGGGCGCACACACTGACCGACTGACTGTGACGGGGAGACGAACGGTTTTCTTTTTCCAGTATAAGAAAGGGGAATAATGACCATTTCCCGCTTTCCTCAGCTGACCGCCCCGACCAGCAATGAATCTTGACTCGTTATCGCTGGCCTTGTCTCAAATCAGCTACCTTGTGGATAACCTGACCAAGAAGAACTACAAGTCCAGCCAGCAGGAGATCGCTCATGTGAGTGCCGCCGCACACCGCCCGCGCACACTTGAGGTCGGGAGAAGCCCGAGGCCTAGTGAGGGTTGGGGGGAGGGAGGGAGGGAGGGAGGAAGGCTCCCCTCTGGACCACAAAAGGCTGCGAGTTGCCGCGGGCCCGGGCAGAGGCGCGATACTTTCCCCATTTCCCCGGCAAGTGAAGCTGAGTGTGCGGGCACTCGCACTCACATGGTGGGGCCTACACTGGGCACCTGTGGATTGTGCGGGGCAGCGAGGGCTCACTTTCTCCATGTAATGGTCGTCACCAAGTGAGTTCGCAGCACTTGGGCCTCCAGAGACTGCAGCTCAGGGAGGGAAATGTACTCCACTTAATGAAGTCCTCGGTTATAGTCTTACGGATCGATTTTCACGCTTCACTCACTGGTTCTGGGGCTCCTGTGCTTTGATCTCAATTGTGAGACTATAAAAGGCGCCTTTACAACTGCAAATGGTGCCGATTCACTGACAACCCAGAGATGACTCAACAGCACCCAACTTTGCACAGGATGGGTTCCTTACGCTTTTGAATGTTTTTTTCACTTTCATCGAAAGATATAAGTTTGAAGAGAGGGTTTCGAAAATAGAACTCTCCGAGGTGAATGGTCTGGTTAATGTCTTCTAGCGGTTGGAGGGAAAACTTGATGTATTTTCAAGTTAAGTGTAGTTTGAAACTGTTTTATATTTGTGAGATGCAATTTAGAAAAAATATGGTTTCACATTGATTCTTCATAAAGAAAAGTAACAGGTTTGCTATTCATAGCAGCTTTGTTACAAAA
>NW_024704755.1:17608007-17618127 GCF_018977255.1 Callorhinchus milii | reverse complement strand
CTCCCCACAGTCCTGATCAACCGCACTCCCCACTCTCCCCACAGCCCTGATCAACCCACTCTCCCCATAGCCCTGATCAACCCCACTCTCCCATAGCCCTGATCAACCCCACTCCCCCCGCTCTCTCCCCACAGCCCTGATCAACCCCACTCCCCCACTCTCCCCACAGTCCTGATCAACCCACTCCCCCACTCTCCCCATAGCCCTGATCAAGCCCACTCCCCAACTCTCCCCATAGCCCTGATCAACCCCACTCCCCAACTCTCCCCATAGCCCTGATCAACCCCACTCCCCAACTCTCCCCATAGCCCTGATCAACCCCACTCCCTCACTCTCCCCATAGCCCTGATCAACCCCACTCCCCCCGCTCTCTTCCCACAGCCCTGATCAACCCCACTCTCCCCACAGCCCTGATGAACCCCTCTCTCCCCATAGCCCTGATCAACCCCACTCCCCCACTCTCTCCCCATAGCCCTGATCAACCTCACTCCCCCGCTCGCTCCCCGTAGCCCTGATCAACCCCACTCCCCCGCTCTCTCCCCACAGCCCTGATCAACCCCACTCCCCGCGCTCTCCCCATCAGCCCTGATCAACCCCATCCCCCACTCTCTCCCCACAGCCCTGATCAACCCCACTCCCCCCAGAGCCCTGATTAACCCCACTCCCCCCACTCTCTCCCCACAGCCCTGATCAACCCCACTCCCGCACTCTCCCCATTGCACTGATCAACCCCACTCCCCCACTCTCCCCATAGCCCTGATCAACCCCACTCCCCTGCTCTCTCCCCATAGCCCTGATCAACCCCACTCCCTCACTCTCCCCACAGCCGTGATCAACCCCACTCCCCCACTCTCCCCATAGCCCTGATCAACCCCACTCCCTCACTCTCCCCACAGCCCTGATCAACCCCACTTTCTCCATAGCCCTGATCAACCCCACTCTCCCCACAGCCCTGATCAACCCCACTCTCTTCATAGCCCTGATCAACCCCACTCTCCCCATAGCCCTGATCAACCCCACTCCCCCCGCTCTCTCCCCACAGCCCTGATCAACCCCACTCCCCACTCTCCCCACAGCCCTGATCAACCCCACTCTCCCCATAGCCCTGATCAACCCCACTCCCCCACTCTCCCCATAGCCCTGATCAACCCCACTCCCCCGCTCTCTCCCCACAGCCCTGATCAACCCCACTCTCCCCACAGCCCTGATCAACCCCACTCCCCCGTTCTCTCCCCACAGCCCTGATCAACCCCACTCTCCCCACAGCCCTGATCAACCCCACTCTCCCCATAGCCCTGATCAACCCCACTCCCCCGCTCTCTCCCCATAGCCCTGATCAACGCCACTCTCCCCATAGCCCTGATCAACCACACTCCCCCGCTCTCTCCCCATAGCCCTGATCAACCCCACTCCCCCACTCTCCCCACAGCCCTGATCAACCCCACTCCCCCACTCTCTCTCCATAGCCCTGATCAACCCCACTCCCCCACCTCTCCCCATAGCCCTGATCAACCCCACTCCCCCACTCTCTCCCATAGCCCTGATCAACCCCACTCCCCCCTCTCCCCATAGCCCTGATCAACCCCACTCCCCCACTCTCCCCATATCTCTGATCAACCCCACTCCCCACTCTCCCATAGCCCTGATCAACCCCACTCCCCCACTCTCTCCCAAGCCCTGATCAACCCCACTCCCCCACTCTCCCAGCCCTGATCAACCCCACTCCCCACTCTCTCCCCATAGCCCTGATCAACCCCACTCCCCACTCTCCCCATAGCCCTGATCAACCCCACTCCCCACTCTCTCTCCATAGCCCTGATCAACCCCACTCCCCCACTCCTCCCATAGCCCTGATCAACCCCACTCCCCCACTCTCTCTCCATAGCCCTGATCAACCCCACTCCCCCACTCTCCCCATAGCCCTGATCAACCCCACTCCCCCACTCTCTCTCCATAGCCCTGATCAACCCCACTCCCGCACTCTCCCCAAAGCCCTGATCAACCCCACTCCCCCACTCTCCCCACAGCCCTGATAGACCCCACTCCCCCACTCTCTCTGCAGAGCCCTGATCAACCCCAGTCCCCTGCGGAGAGAGCGGGGGAGTGGGGTTGATTTGGAAGCTCTTTTCAAAGAGCCAGAGGGGCTGAATGGCCTCCTTTTGTGCTGTATGATTCTATGGTCGCTCAACCCATGACTGTTCATGGACACATCCGTGTGCACAATTGGCTGCCGCGTTTCGCTCACAAAACACACAGTCACTACATTTCACAGTGCGTCTCTCTGGTGTGATCAGGGCGGCACCAAATATGAGGATTGTTACAAAATCACAAGTGTGGGGGAGGCTCAGCGCTGCGGAGGAGAGCACTGCCACCAGGTGCTGCACATGCGCACACCCCGGCTGTGCAGGCAGGAAGGAACTACAACTCCCAGCATGCCCTGCGCCGCGCAGCATCCGCTTCCGGCTCTGGGATACATCACGTGCTCCCGCCGCCGAGGGTCATATGATCCACAGCCAAACCCTGAGCCGGTGAGTGACACAGACCCTCACACACAGTGGGCGGGGGGGCGGTTGGGGGGAGCGCGGGGGGGCGGTTGGGGGGGGGCGGTTGGGGGGGAGTGGCCACTACAGCGTGTGAGATTGGGGATAAACGCGGGTAATGTTCACCATATAATAATCCTCTGATTCTCCCGATTGTTTAGGTCCGTGAGGAAAAGCCGCGGTTGGTGCCTAACCCGTTGGGGTGTGGCTGTAGGTGCTGTCCCACTGGCAGAGTAACGGAGCCCCACGGGCCGCGGGCTGGGCTGGGCTGGGCTGGGCTGGCTGTGTGTGAGGCCGTGGGGGGTGGCAGGCCGGGCACTGCCCGTTGTGGGGAGATGGCTCACTGCGATGTGATGGTGAACAGTGACCGGAGCGACTGGGTCCTGAGCGAGGAGGAGGAGAGCAAGCTGCTGCCGGGCGCTGTTGCTGAGTCCCGGGGGCATGGCCCTGGCAAGCCTGGCGGGGACACCTCTACCCTTGGGGCTGTGTTTATCGTGGTGAATGCCGCGCTGGGGGCCGGCTTGCTCAATTTCCCCTACGCCTTCTACATGGCGGGAGGGGTGGCAGCCGGCATTGGCCTGCAGATGGTGAGCCGCTGGCGGGTGGGGGGCAACGGTGGGCGGGCGAAGGGCTTACTGAAAGCCACAGGGTCCAAAACACGGACTGTCCAGGGCCTTGGGACATCCTCCTGACGTGAAAGTAATTTTGTTGTTGTTGTTTGTTGATTGGTAGAGATGAGCGCGATGGCCTCGCAGGCGAGAGGACCCGGGTTCAATTCCCTGGAGTGATGCGAGTTTGCTTACTCCTCACTGTTCTTGCTGTTCAGGCTCTGCTGGTGTTTATCGTGGGGGGGCTGCTGGTGCTCGCTCACTGCTCAAGGCTCAGCGGGGAGACCACCTACCAGGAGGTGGTGCGGGCGGTCTGCGGCCCCGTCACCGGCACCATCTGCGACATCCTCATCGTCATCTATACCTTCGGCACCTGCATCGCCTTCCTCATCATCATCGGGGACCAGCTGGAGAAAAGTGAGGTGCAGGGAGGGCAGGGAAGGGGTCATTAGGGTCAGGGGTCTCTGGGGGAGGGGCCAGAGGAGGGTTTGGGGGGCTCTGGGGAGGTTGGGGGAGTGGGGTTCCCTGGGGAGGGTGGGGGCCCGGGCAGAGGGTGGGGGCTGGGGAGAGGGTGGGGGCGGGAAGGAGTAGGAGGGCTTTGTGTGAATGAGGCAGGGCACAGGGAGGTGCAGCCTGTCCTGAGCTGGGAGTGTCTGGTTGGGGGGGATTGGGGGGAAGCTGTGCTGTGGCCTCACTGACTCAGATTCTCTCAGTAACAGACAGGCCTCAGGCGAGGGGTGACAGTGTGGGGGGGGGAAGGGTCGACGGTGTGAGGGGAGAGGGGGTGACGGTGTGGGGGGGGGAAGGGCTGACGGTGTGGGGGGGAGGGGTGACGGTGTTTGGGTGGGGGTGTGGTGGATGGCGGTGTGTGTAGGGGGGGAGGCGGTGTGTATAGTGGGGGTAGCGGTGTGTGTAGGGGGGGTGGCGGTGTGTGGGGGTGGGTACCATGTATGGGGGTGAGTACGGTGGGTGGGGGTGGCGGTGCGTGGGGATGGGTACCATGTGTGGGGGTGAGTACGGTGTGTGGGGGTGAGTACGGTGTGTGTGTGTGTGACCATGCCCTCTGGTTACAGTAATTTCTGCCCTGGAGCTTGTGGCAGGAGGAGACACCAACAGCCATTGGTACAGCGATCGGAAATTCACCATCTCCCTGACCTCCATCCTCCTCATCCTCCCGCTCTCCATCCCCAAGGAGATCGGCTTCCAGAGATACGCCAGGTCAGTGTCCTCCCCTCCCCTGACCCCGCCGGCACCGTCATTTTATATTCACTTTCAAAAGGGAACTTGGAAATACACAGAGTCAGCAACAGAGGGAAGTGTGACTGAAGCGATTGCGTAATGGCCTTCTGTGCTATGAATGAGTTTTTCTCTCTCTCTCTCTCTCTCCCACCTCTAACTCTCTCACTTTCCTATCTCTTCTCATAAGTAAAACCCCTCATCCTAGGGATTGTTCTCGAACCTCCTCCGTACCCCCTCAAGGCCCTAACCACCCCACACTGATGAGAGAATCGCTATAGAACCTGGTTGTTAGTTGATTAGTGGATCAAAAAGCATTATATCAAATGCAAGAATTATTATTATTATCCTACCTGAAACCACCTATTTAAATGCAAGTGGTTGTTAAAACCATATAACTTGCCATTGAGAGCGCAAGCTTTCCCACTGTTTATCCAGCTAGGAGAGAGGAAGGCTGTGAAATCAGAGGAGGTGGTGCACAGGGAGTTTAGATGGAGGTTGAAATCAGCCATTATGAGCAGGTGTTCAGTGCAGAGGGACAGGTATAAGAGGAGGAGATATCGGTGAGGAAAGAGACAGAGGTTGGGGCGGGGGGGGCGGTAGACTCCAAGAGCGAGAGAAGGCAAGGAGGGCGATAGGAGAGAAGGACAGAGTAGGAGTAGCGGAATGTGAGAGGTGGGAGCAGGAACATTTTCAGAGGGAGCAGCCTTTTTTCTTGAGTGATTATTATCAGGGTGTGAAGTAAGGAAACTTGCCCAAGGGTTTGGGAATCAAACCCAGGTCTGTTGCTTGCGAGGCGAATGCTCTAACCACTGAGCTACAGGACTCCACGAAATGGAGCTACAGGAAATGGCATCTCCGCGACTGGAGCAGCCGAACCTTCACCACCGCTCGTTCGCTCACCCGTGGCCTCGGCGGTTCCTCGCATTCGTTATACAGGCGGGGGTTTGAAATTTCTCCCCCTGACAGTGCCCTCCCACGGCCAACCTCGCCCGGCTTTCGGCAACCAAAACCTTCAAGCCTCGCTGCTCACGTCTCCCCCTTGGTTTAGGTTTCCCGAGGCCCCCGCCGATCGCTGACTCATGACTGAGAGACACTGCGAGCCTGTGTGTGCATCTGTCTGTCTCTTTCTCTTTGAGCCTGTGTGTGTGTATGTGTCTTGTCTATCTCTCTCACTCTGAGCCTGTGTGTGTGTTTGTGTGTTTGTGAGCCTGTGTGTCTGTGTGTGGGTGTGTGTGTGTGTCTTTGTGAGCCTGTGTGTTTGTGTGTGTGTGTGTATTTGTGAGTCTGTGTGTGTGTCTTTGTGAGCCTGTGTGTGTCTGTGTGTGTGTGTGTGTGTGTAAACATACAAACTGTGTTATGATGGTCACTAAACGAGGTTTGTGTTATCTCATTTCCTCTGAACTTGCGTTTGTGTGTGTGAGGGTGTGTGGGTGGGTGTGTGGGTGGGTATGTGTGGGCATGTGAGGGTGTGTGGGTGGGTATGTGTGGGCATGTGAGGGTGTGCGTGGGTGTGTGAGGGTGTGTGTGAGGCTGCCCTGGATACAGTGTATTGCCAAGTGCTCTGAGACGCTACCTTGGGTGAGGGGCGCTATATTGCTGCTGTTGTTCCAGGTAATAATTCTTACCATCTAGTCAGCACCTTTCCCCAGGATCTCAGCCCCTCACTGTACATCAGTCTTGTTATTGCCGCCCTGCGTGCCCACTCCCTCTCCCACCCCATCATCACCCCCACCAGGCTCCGTGACCCTACCACCCCCATCATCACCCCCACCAGGCTCCGTGACCCTACCACCCCCATCATCACCCCCACCAGGCTCCGTGACCCTACCACCCCCATCATCACCCCACCAGGCTCCGTGACCCTACCACCCCCATCATCACCCCCACCAGGCTCCGTGACCCTACCACCCCCATCATCACCCCCACCAGGCTCCGTGACCCTACCACCCCCATCATCACCCCCACCAGGCTCCGTGACCCTACCACCCCCATCATCACCCCCACCAGGCTCCGTGACCCTACCACCCCCATCATCACCCCCACCAGGCTCCGTGACCCTACCACCCCCATCATCACCCCCACCAGGCTCCGTGACCCTACCACCCCCATCATCACCCCCACCAGGCTCCGTGACCCTACCACCCCCATCATCACCCCCACCAGGCTCCGTGACCCTACCACCCCCATCATCACCCCCACCAGGCTCCGTGACCCTACCACCCCCATCATCACCCCCACCAGACTCCGTGACCCTACCACCCCATCATCACCCCCACCAGGCTCCGTGACCCTACCACCCCCATCATCACCCCCACCAGGCTCCGTGACCCTACCACCCCCATCATCACCCCCACCAGGCTCCGTGACCCTACCACCCCCATCATCACCCCACCCAGGCTCTGTGACCCTATCACCCCCATCATCACCCCCACCAGGCTCCGTGACCCTACCACCCCCATCATCACCCCCACCAGGCTCCGTGACCCTACCACCCCCATCATCACCCCCACCAGGCTCTGTGACCCTATCACCCCCCATCCTCGCCCGACTCCACTGGCTTCCCATCACACAGAGGATATAGTTCAAGATCCTGGTCCTCACCTTCAAAGCCCTCCATGGTTTTGCTCCCCCCGACCTCTGTGACCTCCTAACCCCCTACTATTCTGTGTGTGTGTGTGGGTGCCTGCGCGTGTGTGGGTGCCTGCGCGGGTGTGGGTGCCTGCGCGGGTGTGGGTGCCTGCGCGGGTGTGGGTGCCTGCGCGGGTGTGGGTGCCTGCGCGGGTGTGGGTGCCTGCGTGGGTGTGGGTGCCTGCGCGGGTGTGGGTGCCTGCGCAGGTGTGGGTGCCTGCACGTGTGGGGGTGGCTGTGTACGGGGGCGCTCTGAGATGCCTTCCAGCGTTGAGGGCTCTATATAAATAAGTTGTTGTTGTTGCGTGTGTGGGTGCCTATGCGCGTGGGTTCCTGTGCGCTTGGGTTCCTGTGCGCTTGGGTGCCTGTGCGCGTGGGTGCCTCTGTGTGTTTCTGTGTGTGTGTGTGTGTGTGTGTGTGTATGTGTCTGTGAGCCTGTGTGTCTCTGTGTGTGTGTGTCTCTTTGTGAACCTGTGTGTCTGTGTGTGTGTGTGTGTGTGTGTGTGTCTATGAGCCTGTGTGTCTCTGTGTGTGTCTCTGTGTGTGTGTGTCTTTGTGAGCCTGTGTGTGTCTCTTTGTGAGTCTGTGAGCCTGTGTGTGTGTCTTTGTGAGTCTGTGTATGTGTGTGAGTGTGTGTCTTTGTGAGCCTGTGTGTCTCTGTATGTGTGTGTGCGCGAACGGTATGTTAGCATTCATTATGAAAGGATTAGAGTATAAGAGTAGGGAAGTCTCGCTGCAACTGTATAGGGCCCTGTGAGACCACACCTGGAATACTGTGTGCAGTTTTGGTCTCCTTATTTAAGGAAGGACATACTTGCCCTGGAGGGGGTGCAGCGTAGATGTACTCGGTTAGTACCAGGGATGAAGGGGTTGAGTTACGAGGATAGGTTGACCAATTTGGGTCTATATTCTCTAGAATATAGAGTTGAGGGGATCTTATAGAAACCTATAAGATCATCAAAGGGCAATGATAGAGTAGATAGTGGGAGATTGTTTCCCCGGTCGGAGAAACTAAAACCAGGGATCACAACCTTAAAATCAGAGGCAGCCCTTTCGCACTGAGTTGAGGAAGAACTTCTTCACTCAAAGGGCAGTGAATGTATGGAACTCACTACCCCAAAGGGCTGTTGACGCTCAGTCCTTGAACATATTCAAGACTGAGATAGATATGTAGGTAGGTAGGTAGGTAGGTAGGTAGGTAGGTAGGTAGGTAGGTAGGTAGGTAGGTAGGTAGGTAGGTAGGTAGGTAGGTGGGTAGGTAAGTAGGTAGGTAGGTAGGTAGGTAGGTAGGTAGGTAGGTAGGTAGGTAGGTAGGGGTAGGTAGGTAGGTAGGTAGGTAGGTAGGTAGGTAGGTAGGTAGGTAGGTAGGTAGGTAGGTAGGTAGGTAGGTAGGTAGGTAGGTAGGTAGGTAGGTAGGTAGGTAGGTAGGTAGGTAGGTAGGTAGGTAGGTAGGTAGGTAGGTAGGTAGGTAGGTAGGTTTCTTATTGCAAAAGGGATTAAGGGATATGGGGATAAGGCAGCGTCAGGTTATTAGTTGGAGTTGGATTAGAAGATCAGCCACGATTGAATGGCGGGGCAGAGGCTCGAAGGGCCGAATGGCCTCCTCCTGCTCCTACATGTCATGTTATGTCTCTTTGTGAGCCTGTGTGTGTGTGTCTCTTTGTGAGTCTGTGCGTGTGTGTCTCTCTCTCTCTTTGAGCCTGTGTGTGTGTGTGTGCGTGTGTTTCTGTCTCTGATCCTCTGTCTCTCTCTCTCTGCAGTGCTCTCAGTGTGATGGGAACATGCTATGTAACCAGTGTGGTCATCATCAAATACATCCGGCCTGACCAAGATCTCGTCCCTGGGGACATCCCCACCAGGTCAGTGACCCTCCCCGTTAGTGCCCTACCCCCGAACTGTGTTGATGAGGGCTGCGCTTTCGGTCACTACGTCCCAAAACTCTGGAACATTTTTCCTCTATCTTGCCCCTTCCTTCCCCATCTTCAGGTCGCACCTGAAGACCTCTCATCGACATTGCCCACGATCACCTCCCACTCCCCCCCCCTGCTCGGCCTCGTGCTCTGCCACTGGCAAGCGCTCTGGGGCGCTTCCCTGCGTGAGGAGCCCTGTTTAAATACAAGTTGCTGCTGCTGTTGTGAACGAGTGAGCGAGCTCTAGGACATGTTCCTGTGAGCGAGAGGCAGTGTGTGAAGCGTGCGGGGATACTGGCCACACTGCAGTTTGGGGATGTTGCTCTTTGCTCTGGTACTAACCTGGCTTCTCCCCTCTCCCCTCTCCCCAGCCCCACCTGCTGGACCGCGGTGTTTAATGCCATGCCCACCATCTGTTTTGGTTTCCAGGTACCACCATCTTTAGGCTTTTTATTCTTTTCCATTACACACTTGACAGTAATAATAATAAAGATAATAACCCTTAGCATTTGATTTGAGGTCTCAAAGCCCTTCACAGAATATACTGTAAAGTGAATTGACTGAATATTTTGTGGGTGAAACAAAGCAGCCAATTGCGCACAGCAACATCCGACAAACAGTTGTGGATTGAAGTAACTGAATTATTATTATTATTAATGTTGATGTATTTTCAAGGGGTTATAATCTGGGCCAATAGAAAAGTGCAGCTGAAATGTTTCTACAGATTCCGCTATAAACCGCCCCCTCGGCTACAAACACACTAAAAGGAACAATTGTGTACAGCTGTGTCCCACAAAACAGTCGTGGATTGAGTAACAAAATTATTATTTTTAATTCTGAAGGGATTATTACCCTCGGAAAAGCCATCCGCCAATCGACTAACACCGTGTTCCAGCTGACAGGCGAGTGTCCATTCCCAGTGATCCGGCTGTGGGATTTCCATGTGTGGGTGAGATGTGTGGAAATCTCAGTTTGGGGTTTGGATCCTCTGACGCACAGTGATGGGTCTCTCTGTGTGTCGGACCCCCGACTGAGCAGAGAAAGGTTTTGCTTTTAATGCGTATGTAGAGCAACATTGCCACCCTGTGGTGAGCACCCGGTACTGCAGGTCCGCGGCCTCTTTACAGCCCGGTATCCTCCGATCGTCACTATAAACCGCGCACTTACACAGGCCGTGGGGTGGGCCGCGCTGACC
>NW_024704755.1:17529515-17607982 GCF_018977255.1 Callorhinchus milii | reverse complement strand
GTGTGTGAGTGTGTGTGTGTGTGTGTGTTGTGTGTGTGAGTGTGTGTGCACACTGACCTGTGCCGGTGTAAACAAACAGACAGATGATCAGAGCGGCTGTGACCACCCGTCCCCACTGCGGCAGCTCAGCCCTCTTCATGCTGTTGAAGACAGGAACACCGCTCACGTGACACTGTGGGGAAGAGGGAAACAACGGGGACTGAAATCCAGAGCCTCCGCAGCTCACACAGCAGCTCAGAGCTGCCCGGAGAGGAAAGTCAGTCAACGTTTCAGGTCAATGGTGAAAGGTCACTGAGAACACTCAGCATCTATGGAGAGAAGGGATTTGAATGTAAGGACCCGGAAGGGTCAAATCCCTTCTCTCCATAGATGCTGTCTGACCCGCTGCGGGTACCCAGTGACTCCTGTTTTCATTCGAACCGCAGCGCACAGCTCCGTCTTGTGTTGAGCTGACGGTGCCTGTGATGAGACATTAAATCGAGGTCCCGGCTGTTCAGGTGGATGGTAAACATCATGTGAGAACAGAAGGGAATTTCTCCTGACGCCCCGATCGGGAACCCTCCTGCCCACCCACCACCTCACATCGGTCTGTGCCGACCTCCTGACGCTTTGCCAGAAAGGTCCACGGTCACGACGCTTGATGACGGACTCCGTCCACGTCACCTGACTGGGAGAGAGCGGGGATGGGGTTGATCAGGGCTATGGGGGAGAGAGGAGTGGGGTGGCTGGGGGGAGTGGGGGAGTGGGGTTGATCAGTGCTACGGGGAGCGAGCGGGGGGAGTGGGGTTGATCAGGCCTGTGGGGAGAGTGGGGTTGATAAGGGCTATGGGGAGAGTGGGGTTGATCAGGGCTTTGGGGAGAGTGGGGTTCATAAGGGCTATCGGGAGAGTGGGGATGATCAGGGCTGTGGGGAGAGTGGGGTTGATCAGGGCTGTGGGGAGAGAGCCGGGGGAGTGGGGTTGATCAGGGCTGTGGGGAGAGTGGGGGAGTCGGGTTGATCAGGGCTATGGGGAGGGTGGGGGAGTGGGGTTGATCAGGGCTATGGGGAGAGTGGGGGAGTGGGGTTGATCAGGGCTATGGGGAGAGTGGGGGAGTGGGGTTGATCAGGGCTATGGGGAGAGTGGGGGAGTGGGTTTGATCAGGGCTATGGGGAGAGAACTGGTGAGTGGGGTTGATCAGGGCTATGGGGAGAGAGCGGGGGAGTGTGGTTGATCAGGGCTATGGGGAGAGTGGGGTTGATCAGGGCTGTGGGGAGAGTGGGGGAGTGGGGTTGATCAGGGCTATGGGGGAGTGGGGTTGATCAGGGCTTTGGGGAGAGTGGGGTTGATCAGGGCTATGGAGAGAGTGGGGTTGATCAGGGCTGTGGGGAGAGTGGGGGAGTGGAGTTGATCAGGGCTGTGGGGAGGAAGCGGGGGAGTGGGGTTGATCAGTGCTGTGGGGAGAGAGCGGTGGAGTGGGGATTATCAGCGCTATGGGGAGAGCAGGAGAGTGGGGAGGAGTGCGGTTGATCAGCGCTATGGGGAGAGTGCCGTTGATCAGGGGTATGGGGAGAGAGTGGGGGAGTGGGGTTGATCAGGGCTATGGGGAGAGAGCGGGGGGAGTGGGGTTGATCAGGGCTATGGGGAGAGAACGGGGGGTGTGGGGTTGATCAGTGGTGTGGGGAGAGAGCGGGGGAGTGGGGTTGATCAGTGGTGTGGGGAGAGAGCGGGGGGAGTGGGGTTGATCAGGGCTTTGGGGAGAGAGTGGGGGAGTGGGTTTGATCAGGGCTATGGGGGAGTGGGGTTGATCAGGGCTGTGGGGAGAGTGGGGTTGATCAGGGCTATGGGGGAGTGGGGTTGATCAGGGCTATGGGGAGAGTGGGGTTGATCAGGGCTATGGGAAGAGTGGGGTTGATGAGGGCTATGGGGGGGAGTGGGGTTGATCAGGGCTATGGGAAGAGTGGGGTTGATGAGGGCTATGGGGGGAAGTGGGGTTGATCAGGGCTATGGGAAGAGTGGGGTTGATGAGGGCTATGGGGGGGGAGTGGGGTTGATCAGGGCTATGGGAAGAGTGGGGTTGATGAGGGCTATGGGGGGGAGTGGGGTTGATCAGGGCTATGGGAAGAGTGGGGTTGATGAGGGCTATGGGAAGAGTGGGGTTGATCAGGGCTATGGGGGGGAGTGGGGTTGATCAGGGCTATGGGAAGAGTGGGGTTGATGAGGGCTGTGGGGAGAGTGGGGTTGATCAGGGCTATGGGGGGGAGTGGGGTTGATCAGGGCTATGGGGGGGAGTGGGGTTGATCAGGGCTATGGGGGGAGTGGGGTTGGTCAGGGCTATGGGGGAGTGGGGTTGGTCAGGGCTATGGGGAGTGGGGTTGGTCAGGGCTATGGGGAGAGTGGGGTTGATCAGGGCTATGGGAAGAGTGGGGTTGATGAGGGCTGTGGGGAGAGTGGGGTTGATCAGGGCTATGGGGGGGGAGTGGGGTTGATCAGGGCTATGGGAAGAGTGGGGTTGATCAGGGCTGTGGGGAGAGTGGGGGGGAGTGGGGTTGATTTGGAAGCTCTTTTCAAAGAGCGGCACAGACACGATGGGCTGAATGGCCTCCTTCTGTGCTGTATAATTCTGATTTAAATATGTCCCACTGGCTTCTCCTCCCACCCCCGCAGTCACATGCAGCACTCCTTGGTTATCTCTTTAATATTAACAGCAATGCCACCTGCAGGCGCAGCGCTAACATGCACATGTATCCATGACTGTGGGACACTGATGGGCGCAATTTGCTGCTGCGTTTCACCCACAAAATGTAGTCAATTCCCTTTGCAGTATCTTCTGTGAAGTGCTTTTGAGACATCTTGAAGAACTGATAAGGTGCTTTAATGTTGAAATTAAATGCAAGTATTATTATTATGTATGCAGATGAAACTTAACTCTCTACACCCCCACCACCACTAAATTCCAGGCCCACTGCTTTTCTGACTGATTGCCTTTTGGATATCAAGTCCTGGATGAGAGCTAACTTTCTCCAATGAATGTTGACTCTGTTGTTTGTCTCCTATCAGAGCTTCTTCACCTCAGACACCGACAGCATCAATCTACACAGATGGTCACCCCACCTCACAGCCAATGTGGAACCTTGGTGTCTTGTTCAATGCTCAATTGGTCTGCTCCATGTCCCCCGCTCTGCTCACCTCACCATCAGAGGTTGGGCCTTCAGCCTTTCTGCCCTCACTCTCTGGAACTACAGCCCAAAGTCCCTTCACTTCCTTCAAGTTCTGTCTCAAGATCTCTCTCATTGATCACACCTTTGGTCATCTTCCTACCCACACCTTCCTGAATTTAAGTCGTAGCCATATATTGTACTGTAAAGAATAAAAATGCACAAATAAATTGGTTAATTTCTGTAATTATTTATTGAATGACTGAGTACAGGTTTGTAAAGCCCAGATTATGTTTTTCGATACAACCATGTGAACTGGTGGCAGATCTGAGCTTGCCATCACATCAACAATCCCAATCATGCCCAGTGTGGTCAGTGGCCTCCCCAGTCTGGGGGTTAATATAAGAAAGCAGCAGCTGACAGGACACTTAAACCAATTGGTGACGCTGTGAAATCCATTCTACCATGTTGGGAGTTTGCACAACGGAGCCCACACACTGACTACAAGAAATTTTAATGACGAGTTGAACAGAAGGAACCGTAATTTCTTGCAAGATGTCAATTGAAGAATGAGTATGAAGGTAAGCAGCAGGAGTTACTTGAACTTAGCACAGCCAGATCTTCCAACCGTAGTTAGACATCATAACAAGTGACACACACTCTAGCAATCTTGTTGCATCTAAAGCATTAAAGCTCACTTTAGCAACCTGACCAATTGTACTTTATATCATTGGTCAGGCCTTTGTGTAATGTACACAACAAGAACAGAAATAGTTCAGAGCAAATGTAAATGGAGGACCCGTTGGGAGTGAGATGGGACTGGATGTGAAAAATCGGACGGTGGTCTGAAAAAGGGCGTAGTAGAGGTTAGATGTTAAAATAAAACAAAATACCAGGAATCTTTGAGCTATTTCAGCTGGACAAACAAATCTGTGTTGCAAAGAAAGCACAAGAAATTCCTCATATTTCCTTGGCACAGATTTGGGTAATATTATTATTACACAAAGAGAGCAGGTGGCGGCAGTGGCAGCAGCAGGTGTACTCAACATACATTCAATGGCAAATATCCAAGCAAAGATATCAAGTAAGCAGCACACACTGCCCCACTACCCAAACACTGGAGTTATTGCTATCGTGGTTATGGTTTCAGCCGTTAGCAAAGCTGTACAGGACAGACCCGAAGCCTCGACACTCACATTCAGCACGTCACCATGTATAAGCACCGCAACATCTAGAGTTTAATTCCACATCAATACAATCATTTACCCCCACCCCCCGCCCACACCCCCACAATTGGATTGACCAATCACACTAACAGGATAGATTTACACAGAGGACATGGAGCAGAGCTCACCAGGCAATGAACAGATTAGTCAGGGTGGGGAGGTCAGAGCTGCACAGTCTCATCTACACAAAGATATGAGAACATTAAGCAGCATAAATTTGAAGGACAAGGATTGTGTTTTCCTGGGAGGTAGTAGCAGCCTTCACCCTGGGGGTGGACACCCAGCCAGCGGGGTTCACACACTGACCCAAACCACGGGCTGATATTACTGCCACAGAGCAGTGATCTACAATAGGGAACAGTTTATACACAGAGGGAAATGCAATCTCCTGATGGGCTATGCCTCATGTACTCCAAACACACACTCAAGTGGATTGATTTGATATCAGACCTTCTTATTAATTTGTCACATAGTAACACTACAGTATCTCACTGCTATACAGCTCTCCAATCTCCTACTGGGGTTGAAAGTGAACTTGTATTTATGGAGAGAAAGCAGTCAGGTCCTCGTCTCCCCACCTTTCCCAGAGCTTTACTTGGTGACCTGGTGGATGGCATGTGCCAGGTAACCCACATTGGAAGAACTGACTCCAGCAACAGAGATGCGGCCATCTTTGGTCATGTAAACCGAGAACTCCTTCATCAGACGTTCCACCTGCAAATACAGCACAAGATACACTGAGGCCCACTCAACAGCGCAACATCAATTAATTAATTAACAGCACACATTAATGTTTGTACATTTTTGCATAACTACACATTACAAACAAGTCCCAGGATACTAATATTGTACTCCATTCACATCATCGTACACGCACACACACAAGCTTGTGTCTGGTTAGCACACTCTCCGGCTTTCAGCCTCTGCTGATATGTAGGAGATGCAGAAGTACTGTTGGATTGGGAGCTTCTCAAATGTGAACTAAACGACCACTGTACACTGTTACCCCACTGAAAGTGTTGAGGCTGACATGCCTTCCACCTCTGCTCAGTGACAAAGTGGCCAATATTAATGTCTAAGTGTAGACACCGAGTGATTGCAGAAGGAGAGCCCCTCAGAGCTTGAGCCAATCATTCCCCCCCTCCACCCCACCAATACTCAGTCACAAACTTTCCAGGACAGGTAGATAAAGCTGTTAAAAAAGTATACGGGATAGTAGGCTTTATAAAAATACAAAAGCCAAGAAGTTATGATGAATCTTTATAAAACACTAGTTAGGCCTCAGCTAGAGTATCATAGAATCATATAGCATAGAAGGAGGCCATTTGGCCCATTGTGTCTGTGCCGCTCTTTGAAAAGAGCTTCCAAATCAATCCCACCCTGGGCTTGATCAGGGCTATGGGGAGAGAGCAGGGGAGTGGGCTTGATCAGGGCTATGGGGAGAGAGCAGGGGAGTGGGCTTGATCAGGGCTATGGGGAGAGAGCAGGGGAGTGGGCTTGATCAGGGCTATGGGGAGAGAGCAGGGGAGTGGGCTTGATCAGGGCTATGGGGAGAGAGCGGGGGAGTAGGGTTGATCAGGGCTATGGGGAGAGAGCGGGGGAGTGGGGTTGATCAGGGCTATGGGGAGAGAGCGGGGGAGTGGGCTTGATCAGGGCTATGGGGAGAGAGCGGGGGAGTGGGCTTGATCAGGGCTATGGGGAGAGAGCGGGGGAGTGGGGTTGATCAGGGCTATGGGGAGAGAGCGGGGGAGTGGGGTTGAATAGGGCAATGGGGAGAGAGTGGGGGAGTGGGGTTGATTTGGAAGCTCTTTTCAAAGAGCGGCACAGACACTATAGGTCGAATGGCCTCCCTCCGTGCTGTACAATTCTATGAGTCGAAATAGGTCAAACGCAGGTGACAATTCACTCTCGACCATGGTGCAAGGCCAAAATGTAGCATTACTGTGATTTTTCCAGATTAGATTAGCTGACAGCACAGATTGTGAGGCTGTGAGCCTAACTGGCTGTCTCACGTAGGGTACTAGCTTGACCAACTATAGAAGCAAACTGCATCCTTTTCTAGCTCATCCAGGACACCCGTTACTTCCCAGTGAAGACTTATTGTCGAGTACCTGCTCTTGCTTGAGGCCAGTGAAGCAGAACATTCCGATCTGGTCAATGATGTGCTGCCAGTTGTGAATGGAGCCTTCCTTCTTCAGGTTGGACACCAGCTGCTCTCTCATACTGATAATGCGGTTGGCCATTCCCTTCACCTCCTCTAACCTGCTCGAGTGGAGGGGTGAGTGGGGGTGGGTGGGGGGAGAGAGGGAGGCAAGAGAGGAAGCAAGATATATTTAAACAGGGGAGTTAACTCACTACCAAAACACTGGGCAATACAAAGTGGCCTCTGAGGCACAGATTTCCATAGCTCATTCCATAGCCCAAGCCTGTAGTGGAAAGAAAAGTTTATATAGAATTGAAATCCTTGACCAACAAGGTACCCTCAGATTTATGTGAGTGAAACACAGTGAATCAGGCAGACACTCCAGATCAACTCTGCCCTCTATAAACCAATTAACACAGCTCAGCAAAACCCAAACTCTCCGAAGCTCAGGGAGGGTGTGTAGAGGATTCTGATCATGAGATTTAAATCCACTGGAAGAATCCTGGAAATTCTGGAACAGTAAATATACAAGACCAAGGACCTCCTGATTGGTTCGTGCCAGCGCCTCCGCACCTCAGGTACTGGCAACATCAGCCTCCACGGCTGCACTCTCAACCTCACTGAGCCGGTCAGGAACCTGGGAGTCTTGACCCTGAACTGTCCTTTCTCCCCCACATCCGCGCCATGACCAGCACTGCCTACCACCACCTCCGCAACATTGCCAGACTCCGCCACTGCCTCACCCCTCAGCCCCCAAACCCCCACCCACACCTTCATCACCTCAAGGCTCGATTACGGAACTCCCTCCTCATCGGCTTCACAACTCTTCCCTCCACAAACTGCAGATCATCCAAACCTCTGCAGCTCATGTACTCTCACGCACCAGGCTCTATAAATGTCATTTTGTTGTTGTTTATATTTTGTAAATTTACCAAAGAACAAGTTGTTCTCCAATGCTATTTGCTAGGTTTCAAAAGAAAACCTGGGGTAATGATAAACAGCAAATTCAGGGCTAAATATTCACTGCAAATACAAGACTACAGAAAAGACTCATTCGATGAATGATCCATCCCTTATATAATACATATATTACACACATTGGTTTGTTTTCCTACTTTCAGAAATAAGCAACATCTGCCAAGTGAAATAAACGAGTGATTGTGCATTTGCCACTGTGCCGTCTCCACATAGCAACCAAAGCACATCACAGTCACATGAGCTTAACCCTGGAGTCACACCTACTCTGGCTGATCACTGATACAGCACTTGAGGAAACGTGGTTTAAAAGGACATCATACCAGACAAGTTCGATGTACCAGTTTATCTGCCATGCTACTCACTCAGACCATTTGACAATCGCATGAGATTCGGTTTGAAGACTGGGCCTGCCCATTGTTTGTGCTGCACCTCCCTAGTGCTCTGGAAGTGCACTCTCCAATAGCATTGATGCTCGACAAGTATTTGTGTTGAATCCACTCTCGAATGCCTCTCTCACCTGATAAATTCTCAGTTTCAGTGCTGATGTCTCAAGCCACTTGGGAGTTCTGCATAGTTCGCGTTGCATTATTTGAAGCAAGTATACTGGAAACACTGACCCTATATTATGGAGTGATCGATCTAGGAACACAATCTCAACCATGTTTCCCAGGATCATACAAACAGGCCATTCTGACTCAAATCTGCACTGGTGTTTCTCCACACAAACCATCAAGTGTAATACCACTCTCTTGCTCGCTCCCTCACTCCCTTAAATATTCCTACTCTTCAAGCGTCTATCTCAATTTATTTTTAAAAGAATTGACAGACTGTGCTTCAACTAAAGTTTGTGGTAGACAATTCCGCATTCGACCAGCCTGCATAAAGGTAATGTTTCCAACCACATGACTTCCTTTCATGGTTATTTTATGTGCTCTCCCTCTGGCTGCTGACAGTGAAAATAATGGCTAATGGTTATTCTGTCATAACCCTTTATATCCTGACATCTTTACTTTCACACGTCATTGGGGTGGGGAAACTATATCCTCACTGTTATCTCATTCTCCAAACAAGCAACTCTCTCCCCTCCTACCTCCCACCACAGCCCCCCCCCCCCCCCCCAACACTGCAGGAACACAGTGCAGCTCAATGCTCTGCTATTGAAAGCTGCTATAGTTATGTTCCTGAGAGCCGAGCAGAGAGTAGCTACCTCAATAATTGAAGGACACTCACTTGTTTAAAAGTTAGCTGGAGTGTTGGACAGAAGTGGGGGCCGGCGTGGTTTAACCCTTACTCACCATTCTTTTCTGAGATCTGGGATATTCATGATCGTGGTCGCAATGCGAGCCCCATTCATGGGTGGGTTGGAATACATGGGGCGGATTAGAATCTTCAGCTGGGATTCCACTCGTTTTGCCTCGTCCACGTCATTGCAGACCACTGTGAAGGCGCCCACACGCTCACCTGAAAGGACAAATAATCAACATGGTTCAAGTGTTAACACACATCAGCTACTCAAAAGAAAGCTACGGAGCAGCCAAGGCTGAGGCAACTAAACACCAAGCTGAGGACACGTACAATGACCAAGCTATCCACAAGCCAGCAGCTCCTCCATATCAAGCTGGCTTAGCTCTCTTGGGTGTCTGCTTGACTGTCTTCAGAGCTGGAGAGAATTTGCCAGGACAGTACAGTGTTCGAGTTCAAGTCCACACCAACTTCCAATCCCAGACGTGGGGCTTGAACCCACAACCTTCTGACACCTCTCCAGGTAGCTATGTTTGACCAGAAACCACGCACGGTGAAGCCAGAAGATATTTAATAATAATAATAATCCTTGCATTTGATATAGCGCTTTTCACGTCGGGAGGACGTCCCAAAGCGCTTCACAGAACACACTGTAAAGTGAATTGACTGTATATTTGTGGGCGAACGCGGCAGCCAATTGCGCACAGCAATGTCCCACAAACAGTCGTAGATTGAAAACGACCAATTTATTATTGTTTTTGGTTTTGGAGGGATTATTATTAGGCTCTGTGTGGAGTAAGGAAACTTGCCCAAGGTTTCGCCCTGTCTGGAATTGAACTCAGGTCTCTAATAGGGTTATGTCCTGAGCTGAATTTCAAACATCACGCCTGTCCATTGCTAAGATCATTATCTTTCACCTCCATAACATTGCCTGCATATGCCCTTACCTCACTCACCCCATCACTGCTGCTATATTCAGCCATGCTTCCAACAGCTTTTCAATTGACGTTTCTAATGCTGTTCTCACCAAGTCTCTAGCTCCATTACAATAATAATCCTTGCATTTGATATAGCACATAATCATGTTGAGATGTCTCAAAGTACTTCACAGAATATAATGTAAAGTGGATTGACTGTGCATTGTGTGGGAGAATTCTCCAGAAACTTCAATTGATCCAATTCAACTGCAGTTCAAGTTCTCTCCTGCACAAGGCTCTGCACACACAATACCCCCAGCCTCATTATGCTTGCTTAGAGGGAGGAAATATGTTTGTAATGCTGTAGTTTGTAGTAGAGCTGTCCAGATCAGAGTATCGCTCCTGCTTACTGAAATGCTACAAGGACCTATAGACATCTCTGAGCATAGACTTCACTTTCAAAACTTTCCATCCCTTTCACATTTTAAGCATCTCTCCCCCCACCCTCCCACAGCCCTCCCCCAGGGCGTTACTCACCGTAAAGCCCCATGTTCTTGGCGTAGGACTGAGACAGCACCAAGTTAATTCCTTGTTCTATGAAGTGACGCACAGCCCAAGCATCTCTGTCCGTATTTCCGGTGGCAAAGCCCTGATATGCCATGTCGAAGAATGGGAACAGATTTCTTTGCTGAACAAAATAAAGAAAATGATCAATTTCACATTGTGATTTATTTTGAAACCATCCATTGACAAAGGCAGTAGCTAATGAAGATTTACTATTTGACACATTTGTGAATTCCAATTGCTATACATTTTCTACTTTATGGATAAGTGTCGACATTATTATATTAATTTTCAAAGAACCGGCACAGACTTGATGGGCCGAATGGCCTCTTTTTGTATGACTCTATGATTAATCAATTATTATTATTATGACATTACATAGGAAACAGCACGGCTCAGCTTCTAATTCAAGGCTGGCCTAGTAACAAGCACTGGCTGCAAATTCTAAACTACAATCAATTGATTCATTCAGCGTATCATTACTTTGACCACGGCAGCAAGCTCCTTCCACTGTTCTTGCTTTGGGTCGACTCCAGTGGGGTTGTGAGCACAGGCATGAAATAGGATGATGCTCTTTTCAGGTAATTTCTGTAAGGGAGAGATGTGAAAAAATTCATTGGGTTTAAAATATCCCGTCCCATGTATCCTACCAAAGTGTAAATATAAACACACATGTTGCTGCTACGAAATAAATTTCCTGCCACTTTGATCCGGAGCAGAATTATCTCTGTGCAATCCTATGAATAGTTCCCAGAATAAGACAGCTGTGGTGAACTAGTTCAAAAGAAAGAACCTAGAAATAATAATCCTTACATTTAGCATCTTTCACATCTGGAGAATCTCTCAAATCACTTCACAGGATTTACTGTAAAGTGCAGGGACTATATTTGCAGGAAACATGGCAGCCAATTTGCATACAGCAATGTCCCTCAAACAGCTATACAGAATAACCAATTTTATCTGGGGGACTGTTGGCCAGGACACGGGGAGAAACTCCCTTCTCTTTTGAATTAATGCCATGGGATCCTGAACGTCCACCTGAACAGGCAGATCTGAGCTCCATCTTAACGTCTCATCCAAACGACGGCACCTCCAACAATGCAACATACTCCTACCACTGCATTGGAGGTTCAGCCTGGATGATACAAACCTATAACTTTCTGACTTGAGTGTGAGTGTTACCAAGTGAGCCAGACTGACACCACTTGCATGTTCAGTGCAACTCGTGGACAGGAGTTCCAAGCATGAGCCAGCAATCCACATGAACCAAAATAACAGAGAAAACAAATAGCTTTACAACGTTTAGGGGAATGCTTTGTAGGCTCTGTACCCTCTCCTGCGTATTGTCAACATATTGAAAGGAATTCTGGGCTAGCGATCAAACGCCATCATTACAAAACGATTCTGGTGCAAATAGTAAACTGGAATGTAAGTCTTTTCTAGCAAAGCCAGGTTTACAAAACATTGATGACCACCTGACTGACTAACACACAAGAAATGGGTAAAGCACAGACTTACTGTAATGTCCTCCAGTGCCCCTTTGAAGTCAAAACCACAAGTCTTGGAATCGTAGTAACGGTAGCTTTTGGGCTCCAAACCAGCATCTCTGAAGATGGGTGTGTGGTTGCCCCAGGACGGTTTGGGCAGGTAGACGTCTTTACTGTGTTTGTAGAACCTTTGCTGCAAAACAGGAACACCACATTGTATGTAGAAACATAGGAACAGGAGTAGGCCATTCAGCCCCTCCAGCCTGTTCCGTCATTCTATAAGATCATGGCTGATCTGTACCTCAAGTCCAATTACTCGCCCTTGTCCCATATCCCTTGATAACCTAACATATATCTACCCACCTCAATCTTGAAAATGTGAATGGATTCAACATACACAGCCTTTCTGGGGAGAGAGTTCCAGATTTCCACCCCCCTTTGGACGAAAAACTGCCCCTGATTTCACTCCTAAATGGCCTAGCTGTAATTTTAAGATGATGCACCCCCCCCCCGTTCTGGATTTCCCCACCAGAGGAAATAGTTTCTGTATCTACCCTATCGAATCCCTTTATTTTAAAAGCCTCAATCAGATCATCCCTCAACATTCTGAACTCAAGGGAATAGCCCATAGTGCTCCTGAATTGCACTCTCCCCCCACCACGCACACAAGGGGGGGGGGGGGGGTTGATGGGATAAGTGGGATATAAATAGAATGCAAAGTGGGATATAAACCCCACTTTATAACCTCCCCCCCAACAAGGAAATGGGTCCAATGCCATTCACATTATAAGCTAACCCTAACTAGCACTATAACAAAGCTTGTGATAACAGGCACTCTAATTACATCAATAATCCGTCTGAAAATGGAAACAAACTTGTTTAAATGCCTGTAACTTGGAAGACACCTTTGAGTTCTCTATGTTTTGATTCAGAAAATCAATCCACCACCGTACAGAGAACAAGGTGCTTATTCATCAGATAAACCTCAGCTATTAGGTCAAACTCACGCTTTCAACTGCATTAGTTGGGCCTTGATTGACTTGGAGGTAGCAGGGAATCCCACCCACCTAGCCTGTGCTTACTCTCAGGTTGACATGTTAGGACAACAAGAGCAGCATGAAATGGGTTCCTGCGAGCACCACTAATACTCACCAGAAAGCTGGCACCGATCCGCAGGGATCCGGTTCCAGAGATGGTCTGCACGGTGATGTACTAGAGCAAAGAAAGCACAACAAAGCTCGGTTAATGGCCATGCATCAGGAAAATACTGACAATGGCAATAATACACACTGCATATTAATAATGATGATAATCTTTGCATTTGATAATTTTTTTCGTGATGGCAGTTTTTCGTGATGGTTTTCACGTCATCAAGGCGTTTCAGTGCTTGATTAACTCACTCCATGGCTGCATGACATTGCACAATTGTTTGTGTATTTTGTGAACTAAATGTGGCAGCCAGTTGCACACAATGTCCAACAAACCACCAAGGAGTGAGTGACCAATCACTAACGTTTCACAATTAGAATGGGAGAATATGGGATTATAGGAAGAATCTTTGGTAGAATTGTAGAATTTTTAAAGCACAGAAGCTGGTTATTTGGCCCATTGTTCCTGTGCCACCTCACTGAAAACCTTACATTAGCCACATACCCACAAGCTTACATTCCTACTGGCTGAAAAACATCCAATTGTGCCCACTGATTTATTTCCTGTACTCAGCTTTCTATCAGTGCTGCCACAATGTGTTGTGTTCATCTTTTTTCAACAGCCTCCTATGTGGACCTTACTGAAGGCCGTTTCAAAATTCATATACAAAATGCCTTTCCTTAAAAACACTTTATTTCCTTAAAGAGCTACATTAAATTCGTTAAACTTCTTTCTACAAACCCATGCTGCTTGTCCGAATAACCCACATATTGTCAATAAATATTGATTGAATGATTTACATTTTGATACTGCCTTTATAACATCAAAACATCTAAGTGCGTCACAGGAATTGATTTTGTAGGCAAACCTGGCATCCGTTCTTCACAGAGCAAAGTACTACAACAATGAGTTAATTGTGAGATTGTTGGCCAGGACTCTTGGTTTTCCCTTCAGACTCCCTTCAATTTGTGTCATTTCAATAGTGTGTCATAATATTTAACATTCACCACAAAAGGCAGATGAGATGAGACCTCAGCTATTCATTTTATTCTGCATTATGGCCCAATATGAGGCTGAGGGTTCACTACAGCTGAGAAGGATCTGTTGGAGGTTTTGAAGAAGGAGAAAAAAAATCTCTACCACAAATAGCTAGTTGCAAGAGAATCCATCAAATTATGTTTTCAAAAATTAACTAGGTGCCTGAAGAGGAATGTTAAAGGGTTTGGGGAGTGAATAGGTGAGAGGGATTAGACTGGCACGCATGGAGAAATATGGACTGAATAGCTTCTTTCCATTCTGTGATATTTTTCTGAGGTCCATAACAATGAATTTACCACACAAACATTCAATCTGTCTTAACCTACCTTCACTGGCCAGATCCTTTTGACTGCTAACCTCTCTACAACAACAACAAGATTCCATTTATTGAGCGCCTTTCACGTCGGGAGGACGTCCCAAGGCTCTACCATTCAGCACCTGTCCATATCCATCACAGAATAGAAAGAATATCACCTCCTTACCTTCCCACTCTTAATGACTTCGCTAGCCTCTCCTAGGGCCAATGCTGCTGATGCCTTGTTGAACTCTGCCAGCCCACCAATGGCGAGATACTCCTTGTCCAACTTGTCAGCTGCAATTTTTGCCTCAGCCTGTTAAAATTAAATCAAGTCATCAGATGCTGTCATTCATGTCCAGCTACACTGTAGATACAGGTAAATATAAACACAATATATCATGGTGTGGTTTCGGGGGGGAGATAAAAACACATTCACACATCTAATCTAAAGTACCACTCAAAAGGAGTGATTAAAAGCATGAGAATTTCTATTCCTGGATAAGAAAGTCTTCAATTACCTGGTTTGTTAACGTGCTAGCTGGTACACCGCCTTTAACTTATATTTGAGCAACCCACTGCCCAGAACAGAAACTGCTGGACAGATACTGACTTCAATCGATTATCTGAGCAAGCTTTTTTTGGTTGGACCAGCCAGGCTTTTAAACAAGAAAATTGAAATATGCTGAAGAATTATTTCTAGAGATTTGGGGTAGAATGTATTTATTCTGATTTATTCACTAAGCCTCCCAGCTCCCATTTCTCGCCTCGTGAGCAAGACCTTGATTCCATCATCAGTTGAATCCAATGAGTTTTTTTTAAATTGTGGTGTGATTTTTTACAGATTGTAGTGAGAACATCATGTATTTACAATTCAGAGCTGAGAGCTAATAGTAAGAATCATTTAGTAAGAATCTTCACTAGAGGGATCTGAAATACCATTTAATTTGAAAAGGTACTTGAAAAGAAAAAAAACTTGTAAGGATATGGGGAAAAAGTGGGGAGTGTGACTGATTGTGTACACTCTACCCCAAAGTACTGGCACAGACACAATGGGCCTCTTTCTGTGCTGTAATATTCTATGATTTTAGCCACAACACTACTGTCCTCAGTTTTCAGGTCATGCTGAATTCTGAAATTCTTAAACTGGGTTCAATTCTGAAGCCAGTTTTCTGTAGTTTTTTTAAAAAAATTACTGAAAACCAATTAAGACAGAATAAAGCCTGGGAATTTCTGGCTGCAGAAAATCAGATATTGACCCAGCCTTGACATACAAGACAATTTTGCCATAAAATTTTACACCTTACAGATTTGTGAACATTTTTCCAATTCAATTTAAATTGGGAAGCTGGTTCTTTAAGAACTGCAGGAATAGACTTCTAAATTGAGATTCAATTCAATAACTTTGCCACTTCGCAAATTTGAACACAAACTGGTCTTGCAATCTAAGATTAGGTAGAATTTCAGAGCTCAGATTGGATTCAAAGCTAAAGGACTCAGTCCCCACAGATACTAAAGTAGTAAGTTATACATTACAATACAAAATTACATTTACACCACACCTTTCATGTCGGGAGGACATCCTAAGGCACTGGACAGTCAGGAATTTGGACCCTCTGTACATTGGTTGGATTAGCCAACCGTTTGCTTTGAAAAGCTAGTAACTCCTCTGACAGCCTTCTCTAAGATAGGCACAACAAAGCTGACAATTTCAATTTCTCTAACATCACCCACAAACCACTAACTTACCTTTCGCACACAACTCAAGACATATGGCTTGCCACTATCATCACGGTATGCACCCACACCCAAATTCATCTTCTTAGAGTTGGTATCACGCTTGAAAGCTTCAGTCACTCCAAGGATAGGATCCGGGGGACCCATTTCAACATGGGACCACCAAGAGCTGAAACATAATTTGAGAAATATTCAACAACAAACTTCTTAACCTAGGAGAGGAATGTCCAGCACCAGGGGAGCTGTGTATGCATACACAGGGAGGTGGAGTGGAAGGATTGTCTCGAAAGTGGATTTAATCAGGCCCTGGGCCTTCTACCCCATATTTTTGAACACTTAGTTAAACAGCCATTACTTCAGGAGCAGAGGAACTTGCAGGAAGGAGTTAAAAAAACGACTATTACAATGAAGAGTACATTATTTTAGGCATGTCTTAAGTTCCCTTGTACTGATGGGCTCAGTAAGTACACCAGCTAGCCTCTCCCCGCTACCCCTGCCATGAGAAAAGCTCCAAAAATTAAAACTCCTACACATTCACTACTGAGTTTTGATATTCCTCAGATAGAAACACTAGTTTGATTAATCTTTACTGTATTCTCAATTTAAGGGTGGCAGAAAAGAGACCATTTAAAAGAGGCAGGTTAAAAGACCATTTGTAGGTGGTAACGTTTTGTTGACGACAGGTCACACTACTATTTATTCCAAAGGAAACCTGACCCGAGAAAGCTGTTCAGCTACTTGAAGGTCAGGGTAAGACTTGCTGTCGGAGCAGAAAGATTATGTCTTACGCATCACGTTGCATCTAAACTACCGACTTCAAACATTGCACCAATGGAGTGCTAAGCTAATGTGATTAAGAAACCAAGGTCTGACCTCATTCTGCCAGTTCCAGACTACAGACTGTATTGATAGGGAAGAAGGGGCAATTTTTGCCAGGATCAACTTTTTCGGGACTTGGAACTCACTGTGTAAGCTGACACTATAGTGCTGCGGGTCGGAGGCTGCAATGTTGGAAGTACTATCCTTCAGCTGAGAAGTTAAACCAAAGTCCCTTCTGTTGTTCAGGTAGGTGTATAATAATAAAAAAATAATTTGGTCACTCAATCCACGACTGTTTGTGCAATTGGCTGTCTCATTTCACCTACAAAATACCCAATCACTACACTTTACAAAATATTCTGTGAAGCGCTTTGAGACGTCTCCACCACGTGATGAGATGCTATATCAAATGCAAGGATTATTATTTATTATTATATCAGATGCAGCGATTATTATCAAATAAACTTTGCATTTAACAGTGTGTCACAACGAAAAAGAACTCCTTACTGGCAATTGCAATCACGTGTAGTGATTGTAGGCAAATGTAGCAGCAGTTTAATTCAAAAGACAACGCTTCCAGCAATGTAGAGTTTTTCTACTACTGCCCTGGTATATCAGCACCACTATGAGCTCAAGTCCCAATCTTGAAGTCACAACCTTTTGACCCAGAGGCAAGTGCACCACCAAATGAGCCAATTTGACAGAAGGAGCACTAATACCACTACATATTCTTCATTTTACAATGTCCAAGTTACAGCTTGCAAGAGGGTAAGAACACTGGCTATACTATTTTATAAGGGCACATTTATATTAACATCTTTCACGACAGGAGGATGGTAAAACACTACACAGAACAAGTTGCACAGACAGGACAGTTGGGAAATTACAGGAAACTGCAAAATTATGTGGCAAAATGTAAAACACTGCAGATGCTGGAAATCTGAAATTAAAACAGAATTCTCTGGGAACACTCAGCAAGTCAGGCAGCATCTATGAAGAGAATGGATTTGAATGTAAGGATCTGGAAGGGAAGAGTCCTTATATTCAAATCCCTTCTCTCCATAGATGCTGCTTGACCTGCTGAGTGATCCCGGCAACCTTTGGTCATTGACCTGAAACGTTAACTCATTTTCCTCTCTCCATAAATTATGTGGCAAGTTTCTTTGTGATCGAGAACAAAGGGAAATCCCATCATGAAGCGTTAGGTCCCATTGCCAAAGTAAAGCATTATTCCTAACATCAGAGCATCTCCAACAGCACCTAGTGTACATTTCCATTTCCTGCAATAAACACGTGACATGTGTGAAATGACAATTTAGTGCCAATAAAGTGCTAAAGTATGGGCTCTTTCACAACCACAACAAATTACATGTATAAACTGCCAGTCACTTCGGGAAGACATCCCAAGGCGCTGGACAGCCAGAGCTTTGGACCCGAACTGGGGGTTGGAATCAGCAGGGGATGGAAGGCAGTAGGGTGGCTGAAGGTGTGGTCGAAGAAGAGTCTTAATACGTGCCTTGAAGGAGACAAGAGAGGAAGCAAGGCAGGGTACTGTGGGATGGAGTTCCAAAGGGTGGGGGCAGAGAGGCTGAAGGTCTGACAGCCGATGGTGGGGTGAGTGGGGGATGTGGAGCAGGCTAGAGCCTGCTGAGCGGAAGGAGCGGACAGGTTGATAGGAGGTTAGCAGGTCACAAAGGTAGGAAAGAGCAAGTCCATGGAGGGCTTCGAAAGGAGAGGACGAGGATTTGAACTTGTTGCCCTTACAACCAGAATCGCTTTCACCCTGTCAATTTCATCTGAATTCAACCCCAGGTGTCTGAGCTGAAAGGATAGTTTGCTCAGCCAATACACCAATCAGTGTCCACACTGAACTCTACTCAATACGTCAGTAACTGCTGTCGACGCTGCAGCTGGCATTTTACCTTACTTTAGATAATGACATTTAAAAGAATGCAACAATACCCAGCACCATTTGGCAAGTTCATGTTACACAGATTGATCGTATGACTCATTTGTAAGACAAGACGCAGTAGGGAAGGAGACTTATGTGGAAACGGGAAGCATTTCTGCATCTGCTCATTCCTGGAATAAAACAAAGTGAACAAAAAAAACAAATTGATGGAATTTGCCTGGAAGGTGTGTGACATATTTTGGAACTATGGAATGTTTGGGGGAAAGAGGTTCAATGTGGGAACGTGAATAGAACAGTCCGGGCTGAACCATTTCAGAGGCTCAGATCCCTGACTGTCCAGCTCTTTGGGATGTCCTCCTGAAGTGAAAGGCGCTATGCAAATGTAATTTGTTGTTGTTTGCCGTTCTAGTGGCCAATTGTCAGCTTCAGCTCATGGCACAACTACATAGCAAAATGTGTGAACACACATGATGCAAGCAAAATTATCAATCACATCACTAACTTGGCCAAACTACATAAAATTGAAGGTGGTTCCCACTGAAGATGAACCCTTTTAAGCACTGAAACATTATCTGCAATTTTTAGATCCATCTACACTTTGAGAGATTCCTGCAAGAATGTCCTGCCTCAAGCATTATTACAAACTCATGACCAATTAGGAGCAAATCCTCACATGCTTAAACATGCATAAAGCATACACCCATGTATGCACAAAACACTCCTGAGAATTCTGAACTGGATTTTAAAACAAAAGCATAATTCTAATACTGAACTTTGCTCATCTTCCCTCAATGCAATCGGCTGCCAACATTGCCTCCTGTGGCGAGCACACTGACACTAATCTTAGATGTAAAGCAGGTTCTAATGTTTGCACACAGCAGAAGAGTTTCCAAGGCTGCTACATGCATCACCTATTTTTACAAAAAGAGGTTTAATGTACAAAAATGGAACAGTCCTAATATGTATTCAGGTTTCCCCTGGTCACAAGGCAATGGCAATATTCTGTTTCAGGTACTCCAGGCAATACTTTCTTTATTCGGCTGAGTTTATGCAGTATCAGTTATAACACTGTGGGATTTCACAATACTCATCTTGTTCAGCAAAACTGGCTGTAGATGTAACTGGTCACAGTTTCAGATTCTCAGGCAATGCCAAACTAAACTATAGCTGAAACTGAAGATCCCTACAACAGCTATATTGATCTCCAACCTACCTCTGCAACTTACCTTTGACTCCAAAATTCTCAAAACCTGTCCTCCCCTCACCTGCTGGTGAAAATGTTACAACTTTTGCACCAGTAACTACCACTGTAGCATAGTGGTTAGTGTGTTTGCCTACAAGCGAGAGGACCCGGGTTTGATTCCTGGACGGAATCAGATTAAAGATTAAGCCTGTGGATTTACTCCAAAAAAGCTAGTGGAGGCACTTTCTAAAAAAATTCAAGTTGGAGGGCAGCTGACATCAACTAATCAGTTTTGAGATCTATGTAACCTTCATGACTGCAAGCATGCAGGAGGCAAGCAGGCTTGAAATGGAAGGTCTACATCAGCCCCAAAATAGACCAAAGAGCATCTATTAAAAGAAAAGAAATTGTTGAGATTGTTTTAAATTACAAAGTACTCCCAAGCTCCCAGATGGCCTAGGGGCAGTCAGGTAACTTCACGATGCAGGGATAGTGCTGGCAGGGAGAAACAAGGCACATTCTGGCTTTTAAAATATGGTGCCAGGAGTGTCATTAGTGAATTCAAAGCAATCTCAGTCCATCAGGAAGAATTTGCTGAGGTGAAAATGCAGATGAATCATTATCTTAATTAGACCTAAACCCTTAAAGTCAATTTCAGAATCAATTATTGAATCAAGGCTTTTGTATCTTTTGGTCTATGATATAACAACAAGTTGGATTTATTTAGCACCTTTCACGTCAGAAGGATATCCCAAAGTGATGAACAGTTGAGGATTTGCACCCGAGCTGGGGGCTGGGTTCTGGGTACAGGCAGATTTAGTTCAGTATCCAAGTGCTGAGGAAAGGTTAAAGGGGAAAGTAAAGTCTGGAGAGAATATCCCCACTCTGACCAAACGTCGAGCAAGAATGAAAGTACTGTAGAAAAACCTTTTGTGTTGATGAATCCTCTCTGTATCAGAGACTCATTTGCTGCAATAGAGCCAGGCTGGCGAAGTCTTTTAGCAGACTCAGCTGTGCCCCAAAACTCATCTATTGAAGCACAACTACCTATATCAAATTTAGCTCTCCAGTTACCTCTTGAATATTAATATGGATCTAGAGGTTTCAAAATTATTTGGGGCTTTGATAAGAGAAATTGATTTCTCAGACAGTAAGTCAGTGACTAGACATCAATTTAAGATGGTTCGCAAGGGAGCAAAGAGGAGATTTGGAAAAATGTTACCTTCAAAAGAGAACTAGATTAGCCGAATGGCCTTCTGTGCTATGAATTCCTCAGGTTCTAACAGGACATTCCTAACAATTCTGCGTAAAAAAAATCATAATCTCCCCATAATTCTAAACCAATGCCCTTTAGTCACTGACCCACTAAATGGAAATTTCTCCCAAACAAAAAATAAAGAGAGCTGGGAAAACTCAGCAGGTCAGGCAGCATCTATGGAGAAAAAAGTGAGTCAACTTTTCGGGTCCATGACCCTTCGTCACAACTGTGGCATGTTGGGAGGGAGAGTTTTTTAAGGACAAGTTGAGGGGGGGAGGCAGGACAAGGATGACAAAGACAAAAAAAAACAACAAAGTAGAGAATGTGTTAATTGATGGGTTAAAGAGGTAACAGTGGCGTAAGACAAAAGGGGGTGTGGATTGAAACAAAACTGCACTATTAACACCCTTCTTCTCCCGAGTTTTGTGGTTTTCCTTTCTCCATAGATGCTTCCTGACCTGCTGAGTTTTCCCAGCTCTCTTTGCTTTTGTTTCAGATTTCCAGCATCTGCAGTATTTTGTTTTTGGAAATTTCTCCCTACTGGCTTGTAAAACCCCTCATCATTTTACTTACCCCAATTGGGTTTCCCCACAACCTTCTGTTTCAGCGACAATACACCTAGCTGCTCCGTTCTCTACTCATAGGTCAAATGCCTCATCCCTATTTTCATTCTAGCAAATCTCATCTTCACAGCGTAACATCCTTCCTAGAGTAACTAAAAGTGGACACAATATTCTAACTGGTCTAACCAACCAGTTAATAATAATACAGGTTATATAAGCATCACTTACTTGGCTTTATATTTTAGGCCAAAATGCCATTGGTTTCTTCACAGCTTTGTCCACAAACCTCCCAAAGTTTAAAGGTTTATGTACATTAAATGCTACATCTCTCTGTTCTTTAAGTCATTTTAAATTTTACCATTCCTTTCCTCTCCCTATTCTTCCACCCACAATGTACAAACTCACCCTTTTCTGCAGTAACATCACCTGCCATCTTTCTATTTAATTAGATGGTTGATATAGATGGATGTGTGCAAATATTATAATTTATAGATTATGCCTATGAAGGGCATTTATTTCCACCATCTTTTCATTCTCCTTCTGTTGCACTTTCTATGAAGATTTTCAAAATTCAGACAAACTGGAGGTACTCCAAATAATAACAATATAATAATAATTTTTGTATTTGATATACAGCGCCTTATCAGTCTTCAAGACGTCTCAAGCGCTTCACAGAATATACTGTAAAGTGGAAAACGCAAAATGCTGCAGATACTGGAAATCTGAAACAAAAACAGAAGTTGCTGGGAACACTCAACAGGTCAGGCAGCATCTATGGAGAGAAGGGATTTGAATGTAAGAACACTACAGTTATATGAAAAGTAGCAAGGGCAAGGCGGAGACTGATTGGGCAATCTCAAGGGACGGCAATCTCTCCAAAGTAGTCTTGTGCCTCTTGTGCCTGTGAATGCTGAAGGTTCAGAGTTGGGAATAAACCTTTTCTAGATTGAACGTAAGGACATTCTGGATCCTTACATTCAAATCCCTTCTCCATAGATGCTGCCTGACCTGCTGAGTGTTTCCCAGTGACCTTTGTTCATCGACCTGAAACGTTAACTCACTTTTCTCTCACCATGGATCCAATGTAAAGTGGAATTGACTGTGTATATTTTGTGGACAAAACACTGCAGCCATTTGGCACATCAGCATCCCCACAAACAGTCGGGGATTGAAGTGACCAAATTATTATTACGAAACAACTAACACAACTTAACTTACAAAAACAGCCAGCTCTGAAGATGCACTTGAGGGGTGCTCTCTGGCTGCAATTCAGGAGCTTGAACACAGGAGGAGGGGAGGACAGGGCGCTGGGGGCTGGGCAGGGCGCTGGGCAGGGCGCTGGGCAGGGCGCTGGGGGCTGGGCAGGGCGCTGGGGGCTGGGCAGGGCGCTGGGCAGGGCGCTGGGCAGGGCGCTGGGGGCTGGGCAGGGCGCTGGGGGCTGGGCAGGGCGCTGGGCAGGGCGCTGGGCAGGGCGCTGGGGGCTGGGCAGGGCGCTGGGCAGGGGGCTGGGCAGGGCGCTGGGGGCTGGGCAGGGCGCTGGGGGCTGGGCAGGGCGCTGGGCAGGGCGCTGGGCAGGGCGCTGGGCAGGGCGCTGGGCAGGGCGCTGGGCAGGGCGCTGGGGGCTGGGCAGGGCGCTGGGGGCTGGGCAGGGCGCTGGGCAGGGCGCTGGGCAGGGCGCTGGGCAGGGCGCTGGGGGCTGGGCAGGGCGCTGGGGGCTGGGCAGGGCGCTGGGCAGGGCGCTGGGCAGGGCGCTGGGGCTGGGCAGGGCGCTGGGCAGGGCGCTGGGGGCTGGGCAGGGCGCTGGCCAGGGCTGGGCTGGGGCTGGGCAGGGCGCTGGGCAGGGCGCTGGGCAGGGCGCTGGGGGCTGGGCAGGGCGCTGGGCAGGGCGCTGGGCAGGGCGCTGGGCAGGGCGCTGGGGGCTGGGCAGGGCGCTGGGGGCTGGGCAGGGCGCTGGGCAGGGCGCTGGGCAGGGCGCTGGGGGCTGGGCAGGGCGCTGGGGGCTGGGCAGGGCGCTGGGGGCTGGGCAGGGCGCTGGGGGCTGGGCAGGGTGCTGGGGGCTGGGCAGGGCGCTGGGCAGGGCGCTGGGCAGGGCGCTGGGGGCTGGGCAGGGCGCTGGGGGCTGGGCAGGGCGCTGGGCAGGGCGCTGGGCAGGGCGCTGGGCAGGGCGCTGGGCAGGGCGCTGGGGGCTGGGCAGGGCGCTGGGCAGGGCGCTGGGCAGGGCGCTGGGCAGGGCGCTGGGGGCTGGGCAGGGTGCTGGGGGCTGGGCAGGGTGCTGGGGGCTGGGCAGGGCGCTGGGCAGGGCGCTGGGCAGGGCGCTGGGCAGGGCGCTGGGGCTGGGCAGGGTGCTGGGGGCTGGGCAGGGCGCTGGGGGCTGGGCAGGGTGCTGGGGGCTGGGCAGGGTGCTGGGGGCTGGGCAGGGCGCTGGGCAGGGCGCTGGGGCTGGGCAGGGTGCTGGGGGCTGGGCAGGGCGCTGGGCAGGGCGCTGGGCCGGGTGCTGGGGGCTGGGCAGGGCGCTGGGGGCTGGGCAGGGTGCTGGGGGCTGGGCAGGGCGCTGGGCAGGGCGCTGGTGGCTGGGCAGGGTGCTGGGGGCTGGGCAGGGCGCTGGGGGCTGGGCAGGGCGCTGGGGGCTGGGCAGGGCGCTGGGGGCTGGGCAGGGCGCTGGGGGCTGGGCAGGGTGCTGGGGGCTGGGCAGGGCGCTGGGCAGGGCGCTGGTGGCTGGGCAGGGTGCTGGGGGCTGGGCAGGGCGCTGGGGGCTGGGCAGGGCGCTGGGGCTGGGGCCTGGGGGCAGGGAGCTGGGGGCTGGGCTTGTTGCTGGCGGCAGGGGGCGGGGGCTGGGGGCGGGGCTTGTTGCTGGCGGCAGGGGGCTGGGGGCGGGGCTTGTTGCTGGCGGCAGGGGGCTGGGGGCGGGGCTTATTGCTGGCGGCAGGGGGCTGGGGGCTGGGCTTGTTGCTGGCGGCAGGGGGCTGGGGGCGGGGCTTGTTGCTGGCGGCAGGGGGCTGGGGGCTGGCGGCGGGGCTTGTTGCTGGCGGCAGGGGCGGGGCTTGTTGCTGGCGGCAGGGGGCTGGGGGCGGGGCTTGTTGCTGGGGGCTGGCGGCGGGGCTTGTTGCTGGCGGCAGGGGGCTGGGGGCGGGGCTTGTTGCTGGCGGCAGGGGGCTGGGGCTGGGGGCGGGGCTTGTTGCTGGCGGCAGGGGGCTGGGGGCGGGGCTTGTTGCTGGCGGCAGGGGGCTGGGGGCGGGGGCTGGGGGCGGGGCTTGTTGCTGGCGGCAGGGGCGGGGCTTGTTGCTGGCGGCAGGGGGCTGGGGGCGGGGCTTGTTGCTGGCGGCAGGGGGCTGGGGGCTGGGGGCGGGGCTTGTTGCTGGCGGCTGGGGGCGGGGCTTGTTGCTGGCGGCAGGGGGCTGGGGGCGGGGGCTGGGGGCGGGGCTTGTTGCTGGCGGCAGGGGCGGGGCTTGTTGCTGGCGGCAGGGGGCTGGGGGCGGGGCTTGTTGCTGGCGGCAGGGGGCTGGGGCTGGGGGCGGGGCTTGTTGCTGGCGGCAGGGGGCTGGGGGCGGGGCTTGTTGCTGGCGGCAGGGGGCTGGGGGCGGGGCTTGTTGCTGGCGGCAGGGGGCTGGGGGCGGGGCTTGTTGCTGGCGGCAGGGGGCTGGGGGCGGGGCTTGTTGCTGGCGGCAGGGGGCTGGGGGCGGGGCTTGTTGCTGGCGGCAGGGGGCTGGGGGCGGGGCTTGTTGCTGGCGGCAGGGGGCTGGGGGCGGGGCTTGTTGCTGGCGGCAGGGGGCTGGGGGCGGGGCTTGTTGCTGGCGGCAGGGGGCTGGGGGCGGGGCTTGTTGCTGGCGGCAGGGGGCTGGGGGCGGGGCTTGTTGCTGGCGGCAGGGGGCTGGGGCTGGGGGCGGGGCTTGTTGCTGGCGGCAGGGGGCTGGGGGCGGGGCTTGTTGCTGGCGGCAGGGGCTGGGCTTGTTGCTGGCGGCAGGGGGCTGGGGGCGGGGCTTGTTGCTGGCGGCAGGGGGCTGGGGGCGGGGCTTGTTGCTGGCGGCAGGGGGCGGGGGGCGCAGGACCCACGTGTTCTCGTGCCCTTAACTCTCCTCCACAAGGGCAACGGCAAAGGCAGCGCCTGTCACAGCCACAGGCCCGCGAGCGCCCTCACCCGTCACCCCGGGTAACTGCAGCCCCGGAATCCCACCCCCACCCGTCACCGCGGCAACAGCCACCCCCTAACCGTCACCCCGGGAGTGGGGGGGGGCTGTTGATCGGGTAACCCTCCTCCTCACCCACCCCCACCCCCACCCCCACGGTGTTACCTGGCCCTGAGGCAGAGGGCGGTGGCGGGCCCCGGGCGCTGGGCGGCCGCGGACAGGATCCTGGCGGAGCTGAACAGCGACATGGCGGCGGCGGGGAGTGCGGGGAGGCGGCGCCTCACAGCCTTATATACCAGGGGGCAAGAGGCCACCTGCACCGCAACCCAACCGCTCCAGCGCCCCCCGCCGCCCGGAGGACCACACTGCAGCGATTTCTCTCTCGGGGGTCAGCGGGAGATGGACAGCGCGGCCAAAGGGAGGGTCGTGAGATGGGTGTTGAAGGCGCTGAGGGAGGGGCCGAGCAGCCCCAGAACAGCTCAAACAGCTCAAGTGTAGTGACTGTGACCGCAACAAATAAGTTGCCCACAGGAGTGTCACACACACACAGCCACAACGAGTTTTATTTGTGGGGTCTGTTGGCCGGACACCGGCGGAGGGACCCCCACACTGCCCCGGGGCCTTCACACACTCCCGCCACAGCACATGGGGCCTCGGTTTAACTTCTCATCTGAAGGACGCCATCTCCAAAAATGTAACAGAGCATGTAATGGAGCAGGGGGGGAGGGGGAGCAGAGGGGGGGAGCAGGGGGGGGAGGGGGAGCAGAGGGGGGAGCGGGGTGGAGGAGGGGAGCAGTGGGGGGGGAGCAGGGGGGGGAGGGGGAGCAGAGGGGGGGGAGCGAGGCGGGGAGGGGGAGCAGAGGGGGAGGGAGGGGGAGCAGAGGGGGGAGCGGGGTGGAGGAGGGGAGCAGTGGGGGGAGGGGGAGCAGAGGGGGGGGAGGAGCGAGGGGGGGGAGCGAGGGGGGGAGCGAGGGGGGGAGGGGGAGCAGAGGGGGGAGGGAGGGGGAGCAGAGGGGGGGAGCAGTGGGGGGGGAGCAGGGGGTGGGGAGCAGAGGGGGGGAGTAGGGGGAGGAGGGGAGCAGGGGGGGGAGGGGGAGCAGAGGGGGGAGCAGGGGGGGGAGGGGGAGCGAGGGGGGGAGGAGGGGAGCAGGGAGGGGGAGCAGGGGGGGAGCGGGAGGGAGCGGGGGGGGAGGAGGGGAGCAGTGGGGGAGCGGGGGGGGAGGAGGGGAGCAGTGGGGAGCGGGGGGGGAGGGGGGAGGAGGGGAGCAGGGAGGGGGGGAGCGGGGGGAGGAGGGGAGCAGTGGGGGGGGGGAGCGGAAGGTGAGGTAAATGAAAGTGAGGGGATTGTTCTGTCACTAAGGGCCTTCTTTGCTGTAAATGTCTATGAAACAAGGCTGATTCCCCGTGTTAGAGGAACGATTAGCTCTGGGATGCTACGCTGTGTGAGGGGCGCTGTGTAAATGCAAGTTGTTGTTGATATTTGGTGTTGATCTGGATTTAGCTTGAGGAGTGCTGTATGATGGGTCATTTGTAAAACAAATTTATGCAAAGGTTGGGAGGTTGATTTCAAGATCCTCATCCTCACCTACAAGGCCATTCACGGCCTCGCTCCCTCCTACCTCTCCAACCTACTATCCCCGTACCTACCTGCCCGTACCCTCCGTTCCTCTGGCTCCGGTCTGCTCCACATCCCCCGCCCCAACCGCCCTACCATCGGTGGTCGGGCCTTCAGCCTCTCAGCCCCGAGGCTCTGGAACTCCATCCCCAGTGCCTTCGCCGCCTCCTCCCTTTCCTCCTTCAAGGCCGGTCTCAAAACCTTTCTCTTTGACCGTGCCTTCAGCTCCCCTCTCGACTCTCTTCCTCCTCCTCGCTCCCTCCCTTCCCTCCCCTCACCCTGACCACTTCCCCCCTCCTCTCTCCCTCCCTTCCCTCCCCTCACCCTGACCATTTCCCCAATGCTCGGGTCATGACCCAACTGTGCAGCGCCTTGGGACGTCCTCCTGACGTGAAAGGCGCTCTATAAATGGAATCTTGTTGTTGTTGTTGTTGAGGTTGTAGTGAAATACTGTCCTCCTTGAGGATGTCCCAACTCTAAGGTTACGTGCCTGAAATGAGATTGAGAAAATCAATCCAGAACACTCATCGAGGCCGAGACAGCAGAATGAGAGTTTAGGAGTGTGAAGGGCAGTCTCAGGAGGTTATTCTTCGCACAGAGGGTAATTAACAACTGGGACAGGTTGCCAGGAAGCATGATTGAGGTCTCCCCTCAACCTTCTCTGTTCCAGTGACAATTGAGCCAGTTCCTCCAATCTCCTCTTATAAGCCAAACCGCTCATCTCTGGCTGGTATCATCCCAGTAAATCTCTCACCCTTTCAATGGTCCTTCTCAAAGTAGTGACCAAAACTCAACACAATACTAAAGTCCTGTAATTCAGCGGTAAAAGTATTCGCCTCGCAATCAAGAGACCTGGGTTTGATTCCCGGAAAGGGCGAGACATTGGGCAAGTTTCCTTACTCCACATGCCTCGGTTTACCTAGTAGTAAGTAGGAACCTGGTTGTTAGTCGACTGGCGGATTGCTTTTCCGGGGGTAATAATACCTTTGAAAAAAAATTTGGTCACTCAATCCAGAAGTTTGTGGGACGCTGCTGTGCACAATTGGCTGCCGCATTTTGCTCATTTTACAGTATGTTCTGTGAAGCGCTTTGAGACATCGCGAAGATGTGAAAAGCGCTATATCAAATGCAAAGATTATTATTATTGTGGTGGTCTAACTAATGATTTACATAGGTTACACATCGTCTCCATCATTTTATATTCTAAGTCCCTATTTGTTATATCAATCCCATAAGATATTTTCACAGCTCTTCACCTGTTTTCCCAGCTTTAGAGGGTATGCGCATTATGGCTGCTGCTCTGACCCGAGCCTCCTCACCCCCTCCCTCCCTCCCCCCTCCTCTCTCCCCCCATACCCTCCCCCCTCTGCATCTCTCCCACTCTGTCCTCCTCTCCCTCCGTCCCTCTCGCCTTCTATCCCCACTTGACCCTCCCACAACCTCCCTCTGCTCCAGCCTGGGAATCCTCCGCCGGGCTCACCGCGGCACTCGGCGTTGGCTGTCCAGCAGCAGCCACACCGACTGCCCCATTCCCCACCACACTCGCCACCCACCCCGGACACAGACCCGGGGAGTCAACCTCTCCTCCCTCATCCCCATTCCCCCCACCCCTGCCTCACAACCTGGACCCCCCTCCCCTCCCCACACACCCTTCTGTCAACCGCTCCCTCCACATCGGACTACAAAACGTCCGCTCCCTCTGTAACAAGGCCCTGGTCATCAACGATCTCATCCTTGATGAGAGCGTTGACATCATGGCCTTAACGGAAACCTGGCTCACCCCAGGCGACACCTTCCCCCTCACGGAGGCCACACCACCCGGCTACACCTCCCACCACATCCCCCGCCCCAACCGCCGTGGCGGTGGTGTAGCCCTTATCTCAAGGACACCACTTGCCCTATCCCCCTACTCCTCTGGCTCTTTCCCCTCTTTTGAGCACCTCACCCTCTCCCACCCCTCCTTCCTCTCACTCAAAATCCTCCTCCTCTACCGGCCCCTAAAACCTTTCCCACCTTCATCTCCGATATGTCTACCCTATTTACATCTCTCTGCCTCTCCTCTGATCGCCTCATCATCCTGGGCGACTTCAACCTGCACTTCACCCCCTCCTGCTCCATCTCCTCAGACTTCTCTTCCCTGCTCTCCTCGCTCAACCTCTCCCTCCATATCAACTCCCCCACTCACAGTCACGGCCACCCACTCGATTTGGTGATCACCCGGGGCCTCAGTGTCTCGGATGTCACCATAACCGACAAGGCCGTCTCCGATCACCACTTCATCTCCTTCACCACCTCCACCCCCCTCCCCACCTCCACCAGACCCACCACCATCTTCTACCGCCCCTGGAAGAAGTTACCCCCACAATCCCTAACCGCTGCCTTGGAGTCCTCTGAACTCCTCTCCCTCTGGCCTTCAACCCTCACTGACCCTGAGCTGTCCTTTCTCCCTCATATCCGCGCCACAACTGGCACCGCCTTCCACCACCTCCAGAACATCGCCAGACTACGGCACTACCTCACCCCTCACGCGGCTGAAACTCTGGTCCACGCCTTTATCACCTCAAGGCTGGACTATGGGATCTCTCTCCTCGCGGCCTTCCCGGCCCTCCCTCCACACTGCAGGTCATTCAGAACTCTGCAGCTCGTGTACTGTCCCGCACCAGACACCGCGACCACATCACTCCCACCCTCGCCCTCGCTCGCCTCCACTGGCTCCCCATCCCCCAGAGGATTGATTTCAAGATCCTCATCCTCACCTACAAGGCCATTCACGGCCTTGCTCCCTCCTACCTCTCCGACCTACTATCCCCCTACCTACCTGCCCGTACCCTCCGTTCCTCTGGCTCCGGTCTGCTCCACATCCCCCGCCCCAACCGCCCTACCATCGGTGGTCGGGCCTTCAGCCTCTCAGCCCCGAGTCTCTGGAACTCTATCCCCCAGTGTCTTCGCCGCTTCCTCCCTTTCCTCCTTCAAGGCCGGTCTCACGACCTTTCTCTTTGACCGAGCCTTCAGCTCCCCTCAACCTGACCATTTCCCCTCTGCTCGGGTCCTGACCCAACTGTCCAGCGCCTTGGGACGTCCTCCCGACGTGAAAGGCGCTCTATAAATGGAATCTTGTTTTTGTTGTTGTATGTTAACCCCTCGATCTCTCTGCCCATGTACTTTTATTTTTTATTATTTATATGCACTTACTCTCCTGACTTTTCCTCCTAAAACACATAAACTCAAACTTTTACTGCATTCAGTTTCATCTGCCGTCTCTCTGCCCAGTCGACTAGCCTATATTGGAGTGCAGTGGATGGTGTGAATGAGATTAGAGACTCAGACAAGAGGCCACCTTCAATGAAAATGTATTTTATTCCACTGGGAGCTCACGTAATATGAGAACCGGGAGGTCACAATTTTGTTCAACTAAAGAAATACCTAGGCAGCTTATGGTGGTTTCCATACTAAGCTGCTTTACAAGCAGGGTACATGGGGAAAACCCCCCCAAACATAACTCACTAGTCAAGCAAAGACCCTGTTACTGTGAGTCCAGTGTCAGTGACCCACACCTCTCTTGCCCCCTCGGTGTCTGTTTTTGTTAGTGCTCCGAGACGCCATCCGGCATGAAGGGTGCTATGTAAATGCAAGTTGTTGTCCTGTGGAGGGAGGGATACTGGACATAACGGGAGCTGAATGTGATTGTCGACAAGAAGTGGAACTCTTTAAGCACTCTGAGACGCTACCCTGCGTGGAGGGCGCTATATCAGTGCAAGTTGTTGTTGGTGTTGGAATCCCCAAACAATGGCGATCGGACCCGCACAGACCAGGCTAGAGATCAGCTGCTCCCAGAGCCTGCGCCAGGCCCCACTTTCCCTGCTCTAACCCACCGCGATCCCCACCAACCCACCATCACTGCCCGGCCCAGGGTTCCCGTCTCCAAGGCCATATCACTGTTTGTATGGCCACCAGCCAATAACCCACTGCTTGTTATTGTCCTTGGCATCTCCTCCTGCTGATGGGAGCTCACTGCCAGGGATTCGGTGATGGAGACACACAGGTAACTTGCTGTCTGGCGTCACATCATTTCTGGTCACTGACCTGCTCTCACATAGAGGAAGGGGAGACACTGGAATCAGAGCTCACTTGATCCCCTGGTCACTAGGCTCAGGCTGGGCTTGGTCATGGTTCAGGTCCACATTGTCCTTTGGCAATTTGGGGCCTAGAAGAGTTTGGGGGGGAGGGGCTAGTCTGTGGGGACAACCCTTGTTCCCTAGTGGAAGCACTTTTCAGTCTAACTTGGCTAATGAGGGTGAGCAGCCTAACATAAGAACATAAGAATTTGCTGGTGAAAGACTAAGGTCATCTAGTTCACCTTCCACCATCTCTCCTGGCAGTCGCTAGACGTGTCGTGTCCGAAACTATACACTGTATTAGCCCCAGATCTTATTTTCTAGCATAAATCTAACTAATTGAACATTTTCTGCTTCTACCTTCCGTCTGTCTCCCTGGGGAGCCTGTTCTGTTCCTAACCTCAAACACCAATAAAATAAATATTAAATAAATGACCGTCCACCACAGGCAGTGCTGAACATCTCCGATCAATCACAGGGACTGTCCGCTATCCGTTTACATTAAAATTCATGAGCAAAGGAGGAGATCTGGACTGAACATACACAGCAGCCGGTGGAGGGGTCACACAGTCACTGATCGCTCTTGTGCGATGTCTGTGTTACAAGCATGAGAACGGAGGGGAGGGGAGAGGGGGTGACATGCTCTGGGATGGGATGGGAAGGGGTCGGGGGGGGCGCAGGGGGAGGTATGGTTGCTGCGGTGGGCAGGGAGTGAGGGGTGTGGTGTAGTTTCTCTACAGAGGCTCTGTGCACAGCACCATGGCCAGCTCCCGGCGGTACAGACGGCCACCGTCAGACAGCGACAGAATGTTTTTCTTGTAAGCGCTGAATTTCTGCACGTCCATTTCCTGGGAATAACAAGCAACAAGAGATTCAAAGCTCGCAGGATCAGCCATTCCCACAGCAGTGCGTTAGACATTTTATTATAACATTAAATCCTATGCCACAGAGTAAAGCTCCCCCTACACTGTCTGTACACACTCCCACCTCAGCCACAGACCCCCTACACTGGTCAGGGACGGGCAGTGTAGAAGTAGCTTTACTCTGTTTTGTGAAGCACTGATATTTCAGATTTCGATGAACATAAAGGGACACAACCAACAAAATTACATTGTGAAGCGCCTTTCACATTAGGAGGACGTCCCAAAGCGCTGGACAGTCAGTGTTTCGGATCCGAGCTGGGGGTCGGGTTTGGGGAGGGGGGAGGGCAGGGGGGGAAGCACGGAGATCGAAAGCACAGACGAAGAGGAGAGTGTTGGGACGGATCTTGAAGGCGGCAAGGGAGGGGGTGAGGTGGAGGGACTGCGAGATGGAGTTCCAGAGGGTGGGGGCAGAGTGGGAGAAGGTCTGCCCACCAATGGTGTAGCGGCTTGAGATGGGGGACGTGAAACAGGCTGGAGCCCGCTGAGCGGAGGGAGTAAGCAGGTTGGTAGGGGTTAGGAGGAGGCAGAGGTGTGGATCCTCCCTGTTCTCACCTTTTTATTTTTTTCATACAAGTCTTTAAGCAGCGCATCCAACTCGTTCTTATCAATGTAGCCATTGCCATCCTGAGGAGACATAACATCAGCTCGTCTGGAGGCCCAAGGCTGGTCCAGACCCCTCAGCCCCTCCCCTCAGCCCCATCGCCTCAGCCCTCTCCCCTCAGCCCCATCGCCTCAGCCCTCTCCCCTCAGCCCCCTCCCCTCAGCCCCCAGCCCCATCGCCTCAGCCCCCTCCCCTCAGCCCCAAGCCCGCTCTCCTCAGCCCCCATCCCTCAGCCCCCTCCCCCCAGTGCCCAGCCCCCTCCCCCAGCCCCCTCCCCTCAGCCCCTCTCCCCCCCTCCCCAGCCCCTCTCCCCCAGCCCCCCCTCCCCCAGCCCCCCCTCCCCCAGCCGCCTCTCCCCAGCCCCCTATCCCCTCAGCCCGCTCCCCCAGGCCCCGCCCACAGCCCCCTCTCCCCCAGCCCCCTCGCCCCCAGCCCCTACTGCTTGTTACCTTGTCATAAAATGCGAAGATTGCGTTGAATTCCTCTGTGCTCAGCTTCATGCCCTGAGAGTGAATGAAAGACTCATAATTAAATAACAATAATAATAATCCTTGGCATTGATATAGTGGATTATCACGTATAAAGCTGGGGCACCGTGAATGTGCTTCACAGCTGCTGTGGTTAGGCACGGTGAGCAAGGGAGGGGCTGCGCGCCCCTCGCCCGGCCCCCCAGCCCGCCTTAGTACATGGTTTTCACTTCCTCTTTGCTTGGACCCTCTGCCCGTTATGAGTGGGTAGGCGGAGGGCAGTGTGTGTGTATGTGTGGGGGGCGCGGCAGTATTTGTGCACGTGTGTGTGGGGGCGGCAGTGTGTGAGTGTGTGTGGGTGGGGGTGGTTCTGGAAAGCAGTGAAGATTGGGAGCTGATTTGTGGACGCAATGTAGAGGGAGCTTTACTGTGTCTCTAACCCTGACCTGGGAGTGTGGACACACAGTGTAGAGGAGCTTTACTGTGTCTCTAACCCTGACCTGGGAGTGTGGACGCACAGTGTAGAGGAGCTTTACTGTGTCTCTAACCCTGACCTGGGAGTGTGGACACACAGTGTAGAGGAGCTTTACTGTGTCTCTAACCCTGACCTGGGAGTGTGGACACACAGTGTAGAGGAGCGTTACTGTGTCTCTAACCCTGACCTGGGAGTGAGGACGCACAGTGTAGAGGAGCGTTACTGTGTCTCTAACCCTGACCTGGGAGTGTGGACGGACAGTGTAGAGGAGCGTTACTGTGTCTCTAACCCTGACCTGGGAGTGAGGACGCACAGTGTAGAGGAGCGTTACTGTGTCTCTAACCCTGACCTGGGAGTGTGGACACACAGTGTAGAGGAGCGTTACTGTGTCTCTAACCCTGACCTTGGAGTGAGGACGCACAGTGTAGAGGAGCTTTACTGTGTCTCTAACCCTGACCTGGGAGTGTGGACGCACAGTGTAGAGGAGCTTTACTGTGTCTCTAACCCTGACCTGGGAGTGTGGACGCACAGTGTAGAGGAGCTTTACTGTGTCTCTAACCCTGACCTGGGAGTGTGGACGCACAGTGTAGAGGAGCTTTACTGTGTCTCTAACCCTGACCTGGGAGTGTGGACACACAGTGTAGAAGGAGCTTTACTGTGTCTCTAACCCTGACCTGGGAGTGTGGACGCAGTGTAGAGGAGCTTTACTGTGTCTCTAACCCATGTTAACCTCGCACTTGATGAGCACGTAAAGTGACCAGTCACAGAGGGAGAGATAAACTATAATGGGAGCCGGCCTGAGTATTGTCTAATGACCACACAACTCGTGGCTTTAGGGTATCAGGTGCCATGTTATTACCCCAGAGAAAGACCCTGGTCTTTGTTGCTTCACATTACCTGCTGTCCACCAGTCACTAACCACACACCCTGTTGCACAAACTGGCTTGTTCCAGGGCAGAGAGAGAGAGAGACAAGAGACAGATACACACCAAGACACAAAGGACAAATTAAACAAGGGGTACAGAACACTTGAGGAACAGGAAAGGAGTATTTGTCCCAAGAAGTCGCCCATTTGGTTGATCTTGAATCTCGTGCCATTCCTGCACATCTCCCCCACCTTCTCCAGAAACCTCCTCCCCATCATTTACCCCATTTGCTTTCCTGCCCTTCACTCCTGACTCAGCCCCAGTCTATTGCCCTTCATAGTCCAGTCTAAATTTACCATTTATGTCTAACTTTTCACCCACAAAATATATAAACAATTCACTTTATAGTATATAGTGGAGTCCTGTAGCTCAGTGGTTAGAGCTCTCGCTTTGCAAGCGAGAGATCTGAGTTCAATTCCAGGCAGGGCGAAACCTTGGGCAAGTTTCCTTACTCCACACAGAGCCTAATAATAATCCCTCCAAAACAAAACAATAATAAATTGGTCATTTTCAATCTACGACTGTTTGTGGGACATTGCTGTGCGCAATTGGCTGCCGCGTTCGCCCACAAATATACAGTCAATTCACTTTACAGTCTATTCTGTGAAGCGCTTTGGGACGTCCTCCCGACGTGAAAAGCGCTATATCAAATGCAAGGATTATTATTATTATTATTATATCCTGTGAAGTGCTTTGAGATGTCTCAAAGACATGATAAAGTGCTGTATCAAATATAAAGATTATTTTTATATTATATCTCCTCAGTGTGGTCCATGATGACCAATAAGAAGCACCTCAAAGAGCTTCACAAGATTTTACTGTAAAGTGTAGTGACTGTTTATTTTGTGGGTGAATGCAACTACCAATTTTGCACACAGCAATGCCCCACAAACAGTCATGGAGAGAGCAACCAATTTTATTTGGGGGATTGTTTGGCAGGACACTGGGAGAGAGAAACTCCTTTCTTTTTTTCAAATAGCACCAAGGGATCATTGTGAATACCTTGTTAACCCCTCTGACAAATCAGCATCTGGACAGTCCAGTCCACCTGCCCTGTGGTCTGCAGGTTTGGAAGGTTACTTGTCTCCAGTGTTGTCCCTTTCCAGATAATAGCCAGCATAACCTTTAAATTCAACACACACACTGCCCTGTGTAGGATTCTTGCTCCCAAACTAATGGTTTTACCTGCGGTAAACTGCATTTGTCATCTCCTGGCTCATCAGATCCTAGTCTGAATCTGGAAGCACCATTCCTCCACTGTTCAAATCAGCTCTGAGATCCCAAAGCTACACATATTTCCCCTCAGCTCACAGCTCATGGTTCCCATCTCACAGCCACCCAAAGACTGACCTCCTGGGATCTCCTCTCATAACCCCACCACTTTACATCTTCCCCTAAACTGTCTCCCAGTCATCACCCATTTTCTATCTACCACTTTCTTTTGATTTACAGGGAGAGTCACCGAGCGAGTGACATGGGACAGAGAGAGAGAGAGAATGATCTGAGAGAAAGACCATGTGCGGAGACAGAGACAAACAACACACACAGGACGTAGGCTGGAGAATGTACAGTGATGACACATATGCTGGGAGATAGCAGGGCAGAGGCCTGGAGAGCGAAGGGTTCAAGGGAGCAGAAGATGGAAAGCGAGCAATTAATCATGGCCTGGGGAGTGAGGGGTGAGGGAGTGAGTGGCAGTGCAGGGAGTTGGTGGTTAAGGGGAGTAGACGCTGGGGGTGAGGGGTTAAGGGGAGTGAGGGGTTAAGGGGAGCAGGGGCTGCGTAGTGAGGGGTTAAGGGGAGCGGGGGTTTAGGAGGCGTGGGGGTTTAAGGAGAGTGAGGGGTTAGGGGGAGTGGGGGATTAAGGGGAGTGGGGGATTAAGGGGAGCAGGCATTGGGGAATGAGCAGAAACAAGTAAAAATGGGAACAAACATGAAATCTGCTAATAATGGGGTTTGTTGGGCATGAGTAAGAGATCAGCCATTGCCTTTGGCTGTGCTGTTTGCATAGACTGTGTGTGCCTCACACACAAACACTCGGTTATAGGGGAACATGGCAGGGACAGCGAGCTGTGCTGTCAGGGGATGGCAGCAAGCGAGAGCCAAGCAGCGACTTAGGGAGCCTTACCTGTGATCCTCCAGGGCCCTGGGAGTAAAATAGAAGCTCATCAATGTCTCAACGCACACTGTGCCCGCACAAACACTGCCTGGGGAGGGGAGGAAAATGCCAATCTCACCCCCCACCACCACCACCTCGCTGTGGTGCCTCTGCCATGTGGGGCTCTGCTCTGTGGGGCTATGTTATTTGGGGCTGTGTCAGGGCAGGTCTTGGGGTGGGTGGGTTCACAGCTCCAGCACTGGGCAGTCACAGGGTGCCCCAAACTGTGGGCAGAAAGAAGGTGGCAATGCTCTTACGCATTTCATGCTGAGATGTGTTGCCCACAGGAAGCTCACACAGAGCTCCTGGTTCTTGCCATCCACTGAGTGAGGCTGAAACCCACGCTTGGCCTCTGACCAAATAAGAACATAAGAATTTGCTGGTGAAAGATCAAGGTCCATCTAGTTCACCTTTCACCATCCTCTCCCAGCAGTCGCTTGACATGTCATGCCCCAAACTATACACTGTGTCCCCAGATATTATTTTCCAGCTTCCACCGTCCGTCCATCCGTCCGTCACCCCCACTTTCTCTCACTCTCTCTCTCCCCCCCCCCCCGGGAGCCTGTTTCATATGTTTACTACTCACTCACTAACTATCCTGTAATGGTGGGTGTAGATATGCCGGAAGGATCCTTACATTCAAATCCCTTCTCTCCATAGATGCTGCCTGACCTGCTGAGTGTTCCCAGCGACTTCTGTTTTTGGCAACAGAATGTCGGAATTGAGCCAGTCCTCTGTGACAGTCTCTTTGGGGTGGGGTGGGGGGGGTTGAGGGGGGTGAACCCCAGCTGAGCCCTCCCCTCCCCTGACACCCACATGTGTGATAAACCAGCTTTTGGGTGGAGTTACTCTGGGGAGAGGGGAGAGAACTGTAACACCGGGGAATCGGAAAAACTCACCTGAAACTTCAATAGGAAGTTTTCCTGAACAGGTAATAACCTGGAGACAGGTGTGGGGGGAAGAGATCAGTCACATGACAATGTCTGTGTGTCTGACACCGTGCTTTATACAGCGGTGTACAGCGTCACTCAACCACATTCACACCCTCACACACAGAGTCACTCACACACACTCCTCACATTCTCACTCATTCACTCACACACGTGTAAACATACAAACTGTGTTATGATGGTCACTAAACGAGGTTTGTGTTATCTCGTTTCCTCTGAACTTTCTGGACTGCGTTTGTGTGTGTGTGTGTGTGCGTGGGTGTGTGGGTGGGCATGTGAGGGTGTGTGTGGGCATGTGAGGGTGTGCGTGGGTGTGTGAGGGTGTGTGGAGTCCTGTAGCTCAGTGGTTAGAGCACTCGCTTTGCAAGCGAGAGACCTGAGTTCAATTCCAGGCAGAGGGCGAAACCTTGGGCAAGTTTCCTTACTCCACACAGAGCCTAATAATAATCCCTCCAAAACCAAAAACAATAATAAATTGGTCATTTTCAATCTACGACTGTTTGTGGGACATTGCTGTGCGCAATTGGCTGCCGCGTTCGCCCACAAATATACAGTCAATTCCCTTTACAGTGTGTTCTGTGAAGCGCTTTGGGACGTCCTCCCGACGTGAAAAGCACTATATCAAATGCAAGGATTATTATTATTATGTGTGGGCATGTGAGGGTGTGCGTGGGTGTGTGGGTGGGCATGTGAGGGTATGTGTGGGCATGTGAGGGTGTGCTTGGGTGTGTGAGGATGTGTCTGCGTGTGTGTGTGTGTCTTTGTGAGCCTGTGTGTGTCTGTGTGTGTGTGTGTGTGTGTAAACATACAAACTGTGTTATGATGGTCACTAAACGAGGTTTGTGTTATCTCATTTCCTCTGAACTTGCGTTTGTGTGTGTGAGGGTGTGTGGGTGGGTGTGTGGGTGGGTATGTGTGGGCATGTGAGGGTGTGTGGGTGGGTATGTGTGGGCATGTGAGGGTGTGCGTGGGTGTGTGAGGGTGTGTGTGAGGCTGCCCTGGATACAGTGTATTGCCAAGTGCTCTGAGACGCTACCTTGGGTGAGGGGCGCTATATTGCTGCTGTTGTTCCAGGTAATAATTCTTACCATCTAGTCAGCACCTTTCCCCAGGATCTCAGCCCCTCACTGTACATCAGTCTTGTTATTGCCGCCCTGCGTGCCCACTCCCTCTCCCACCCCCATCATCACCCCCACCAGGCTCCGTGACCCTACCACCCCCATCATCACCCCCACCAGGCTCCGTGACCCTACCACCCCCATCATCACCCCCACCAGGCTCCGTGACCCTACCACCCCCATCATCACCCCCACCAGGCTCCGTGACCCTACCACCCCCATCATCACCCCCACCAGGCTCCGTGACCCTACCACCCCCATCATCACCCCCACCAGGCTCCGTGACCCTACCACCCCATCATCACCCCCACCAGGCTCCGTGACCCTACCACCCCCATCATCACCCCCACCAGGCTCCGTGACCCTACCACCCCCATCATCACCCCCACCAGGCTCCGTGACCCTACCACCCCCATCATCACCCCCACCAGGCTCCGTGACCCTACCACCCCCATCATCACCCCCACCAGGCTCCGTGACCCTACCACCCCCATCATCACCCCCACCAGGCTCCGTGACCCTACCACCCCCATCATCACCCCCACCAGGCTCCGTGACCCTACCACCCCCATCATCACCCCCACCAGGCTCCGTGACCCTACCACCCCCATCATCACCCCCACCAGGCTCCGTGACCCTACCACCCCCCATCCTCGCCCGACTCCACTGGCTTCCCATCACACAGAGGATATAGTTCAAGATCCTGGTCCTCACCTTCAAAGCCCTCCATGGTTTTGCTCCCCCCGACCTCTGTGACCTCCTAACCCCCTACTATTCTGTGTGTGTGTGTGGGTGGCTGTGCGTGGGGGTGGCTGTGCGCGGGGGTGCCTGTGCATGTGTGGGTGCCTGCGCGTGTTTGGGTGCCTGCGCGTGTTTGGGTGCCTGCGCGTGTGTGGTTGCCTGCGCGTGTGTGGGTGTCTGCGCGCGTGTGGGTGCTTGCGCGTGTGTGGGTGCCTGCGCGGGTGCCTGCACGTGTGTGGGTGCCTGCTCGTGTGCGGGTGGGCTGTGTACGGGGGTGCTCTGAGACTCTGTCCGGGGTGGTTGGGTGGTGCCTGTGTGCGTGGGCGGCTGTGTGCGTGGGCGGCTACGTGCGCGTGTAGGTGTTTGTGTGGGTGATTGTGTGTGCATGTGCCTATGTGTGTGGGTGTGTGTGTGTGTGGGTGATTGTGTGTGCATGTGCCTGTGTGTGTGGGTGTGTGTGTGTGCATGTGCCTGTGTGTGTGTATGTGGGTGATTGTGTGTGCCTGTGTGTGTGGGGGTGACTCACCGCGCCATCTCTGACAGCCCTAGTTTGCCGTCGCCGTTAGCATCGAACATCCGCAGCTGAAAGGGAAGATTTTGGTGAAGCTTTGCGTGTCAGACACCCGGCCGGTCACGGTGACGGGTTTCCGTGTGTGTCAGACACCCGGCTGGTCACGGTGACGGGTTTCCGTGCGTGTCAGACACCCGACTGGTCACGGTGACGGGTTTCCGTGTGTGTCAGACACCCGGCTGGTCACGGTGACGGGTTTCCGTGCGTGTCAGACACCCGACTGGTCACGGTGACGGGTTTCCGTGCGTGTCAGACACCCGGCCGGTCACGGTGACGGGTTTCCGTGTGTGTCAGACACCCGGCGGGTCACGGTGACGGGTTTCCGTGTGTGTCAGACACCCGACTGGTCACGGTGACGGGTTTCCGTGTGTGTCAGACACCCGGCTGGTAACGGTGACGGGTTTCCGTGTGTGTCAGACACCCGACTGGTCACGGTGACGGGTTTCCGTGTGTGTCAGACACCCGGCTGGTCACGGTGACGGGTTTCCGTGTGTGTCAGACACCCGACTGGTCACGGTGACGGGTTTCCGTGTGTGTCAGACACCCGGCTGGTCACGGTGACGGGTTTCCGTGTGTGTCAGACACCCGACTGGTCACGGTGACGGGTTTCCGTGTGTGTCAGACACCCGGCTGGTCACGGTGACGGGTTTCCGTGTGTGTCAGACACCCGGCCGGTCACGGTGACGGGTTTCCGTGTGTGTCAGACACCCGACCGGTCACGGTGACGGGTTTCCGTGTGTGTCAGACACCCGGCCGGTCACGGTGACGGGTTTCCGTGAGTGTCAGACACCCGGCCGGTCACGGTGACGGGTTTCCGTGAGTGTCAGACACCCGGCTGATCACGGTGACGGGTTTCCGTGTGTGTCAGACACCCGGCTGATCACGGTGACGGGTTTCCGTGAGTGTCAGACACGCGGCTGGTTACGGTGTGTGTCAGACACAGAGACTGCCACACTGAGCCTGAATGGCTGTTAGGGTGAGTGTTGACCCAGGCTGTGTGGAGGGTGTGCGTGTGCTGTGTTACTCACTATGGTCTGGGTGTACTCCTGCAGCTTCTTATCATCATAGTGTCGGTTTGCTTTCTGCAGCAGGTCCAGGAGGAAGCTCTGTGAACACAAACCTTGGTCAGACCTCACACGCTGTCACCATCAGAGCAGTTAGGGGCAGGAGGAGGCCGTACAGCCCACCCACCCTGCTCTGCCAATTGATGATTATAATGGCAGATCATCAGCCTCTCCCCCTCTCCCCCTAGCCTCGCCTCTCCTCCATCAGCCTCTCCCCCTCTCCCCCTAGCCTCGCCTCTCCTCCATCAGCCTCTCCCCCTAGCCTCGCCTCTCATCCATCAGCCTCTCCCCCTAACCTCGCCTCTCCTCCATCAGCCTCTCCCCCTCTCCTCGCCTCTCCTCCATCAGCCTCTCCCTCTCTCCCCCCTCTCCCCAGCCTCCCTCTCCCCCATCAGCCTCCCCTCTTCCCCAACCTCCCCTCTCCCCCATCAGCCTCTCCCCCAGCCTCCCCTCTCCCTCATCAGCCTCTCCCCCTCACACCCCAGCCTCCCCTCTCCCCCATCAGCCTCTCCCCCCAGCCTCCCCTCTCCCCCATCAGCCTCCCCTCTTCCCCCAGCCTCCCCTCTCCCCCATCAGCCTCTCCCCCCAGCCTCCCCTCTCCCCCATCAGCCTCTTCCCCTCTACCCCCAGCCTCCCCTCTCCCCCATCAGCCTCTCCCCCTCTACCCCCAGCCTCTCCTCCCAGACTCCCCTCTCCCCCATCAGCCTCCCCTCTCCCCATCAGCCTCCCCTCTCCCCCATCAGCCTCCCCTCTCCCCCATCAGCCTCCCCTCTCCCCCATCAGCCTCTCCCCTTCACACCCCAGCCTCCCTTCTCCCCCATCAGCCTCTCCCCCTCTATCCCCAGCCTCTCCTCCCAGACTCCCCTCTTCCCCATCAGCCTCTCCCCCTTGCCCCCCATCCAGCCTCCCACTCTTAAGTCCCTACCGAGCCCGACAAGCCCCCATGTGTTTGTTTTGTGCACACCCTCTGCAGTTTGCCCCCGGCGACACTCACCTTTAGCTCGTTGGCTTCGATGTAACCGCTGCGATCTGTGTCGTATTTCCTCCAGGTCTGGGGAGAGAAGGTTCCCATTAGGAGAGTGGGAATTCTTCATGTTACACTTGGATCTCAGTGTATTTTCAGTTTGGAGTCTTACACTGACAGGGAGACTGTAATCCCTGGGTTTACTGATAATAATAATCCTTGCATTTGATATAGAGCCTGATCACGTCTTCGAGACGTCTCAAAGCGCTTCACAGAATAGGCTGTAAAGTGAATTGACTGTATATTTTGTGGGTGAAATGCGGCAGTTAATTGCGCACAACAGCGTCCCACAAACAGTCGTGGTTTGAATGACCAAATTATTATTATATTTTAAGAACTTATTTTAAGGGATTCTAAACCCCAGAAAGCGATCCGCCAATCAATTAACAACTTCCTGCTCACTGCTGGTAAACAGAGGAGAGTGTGTGGTGTAAGGAAACTTTTCACCCAACATTTCACCCTGACCCGCCCGGGAATGGAATCCTCTCACTCGTGCGATGAGTGCTCTAACCACTGAGCTACAGGGCACCAGTCCCCAGGCTACTAGGATCCTGTACTCTCTTACTGAGCCAACCATTGCCAACACAACGATCTTAAACTCCTGACAATATCCACTCAGATGAAGAACCGCCTGGGATCCGACCATTACATGATACCCACCCACCATGTTGTCTTTCCATCACAACATCCAGCTGCTTCTGTCCCGGCCTTAACTTCCTGTTCTTCCCCCTCGGTTACACTTCTTGTAAGAAATACTTCCCAGTGTCTGTCATAAATGTTCTTGTCAAACCCTGACCCTATGTTCTCTTTGATCTGTGTTGGTGCCTCTGAAGGTATTGTTCTGAGTTTCTCAAATCCAATTAGAAATTTAAACAATCTCCCGCTTTGTTTTGCATCATTAACATCATCTCCTGTCCTCTACCCCATTTTCTCCTTTGTCTTCCATGTCTTCCACTTACCTCCATGAACTCTCCGCTGGAATGGACACATTGTCTGAAACACAGTAAGAAGTTCTCATCTGTGGGCAGGATCTGCGCCAACTGCAAAACAGCACAGCAAGATAAGCCGTCTCCACTGCTGTTCTCTTCATAGTTACTCACCTCCTCCTGTGGCTGACACACAGCGGCCTCACTAGACACCTCAGGTCTGCAGGCTGTCCTCCCAGGAGGGGAGGTATCTGGGGTCTGTACTGGCTCCAAAGTGACATAAGAACATAAGAATTTGCTGGTGAAAGGTCCATATAGGTCACTTTCCACCATCCTCTCCTGGCTGTCGCTTGACATGTTGTGCCTCAAACTATACACGGTATTAGCCCCAGATATTATTTTTTAGCAGAAATCAATCTAATTTATTATTGAAACAACCAACATTTTCTGCCTCCACGGTCTGTCTACCTCCACGATCTGTCTCCCTCCCTCCACGGTCTCCCTCCCTCCACGATCTGTCTCCCTCCACGGTCTCCCTCCCTCCACGGTCTGTCTCCCTCCACGGTCTGTCTCCCTCGGGAGTCTGTTCCATACGTTTACTCCTCGCTCAGTGATGAGTGTTTCCGCAGATTTGTTCTGAATTTATCCCCTTCAATCACAGGCTGTCTGGCAATGGAATATCAGAATTGAGCCGACCCTCTGTGGCCGTCTCTAGTCCAGTTCCTGAGCCAGGCAAGTCCAGGGTACTGCTGATTGACAATTGACTGACTAGCCAGCCGTCGGCAGGGCTTGGCAGGGCAGGACGGTGACTGGGGGCAGGGATTCTTCCTACTCAGCTCCTGTTAATAATAATAATAATAATAATCCTTGCATTTGATATAGCGCTTTTCACGTCGGGAGGACGTCCCAAAGCGCTTCACAGAACACACTGTAAAGTGAATTGACTGTATATTTGTGGGCGAACGCGGCAGCCAATTGCGCACAGCAATGTCCCACAAACAGTCGTAGATTGAAAATGACCAATTTATTATTGTTTTGGGTTTATGGAGGGATTATTATTAGGCTCTGTGTGGAGTAAGGAAACTTGCCCAAGGTTTCGCCCTCTGCCTGGAATTGAACTCAGGTCTCTAGCTTGCAAAGCGAGTGCTCAACCACTGAGCTACAGGACTCCACTTAACCCTTCAAGCTAAAGTCCTAGCTGGAGAAGCAGCAGGAAAGCTGGCCAGGTAGCAATATCAATGGCAAGCTGTGCGGGTTTAGCTGGTTAGACTCCAGCAGTTACCCCAACACACACAGGGGGGACCCCAAGCCTTGGCTCTCGCTGACCTGTGCCTAATACTCTCTGAAATTTGGTAATCAGGATGCAACCCTCCAGGGAGAGAGAGAGAGAGAGAGAGAGAGAGAGAGCATTCCATTCCATCAATCTATCTCTGGGATTTCCATGTGTGGGTGGGATGCATGGAATTCTCAGCTTGGTTTGGTTTGGAGACTCTTGGTGATGGGTTTCTGCGTGTGTCAGACACCCGGCTGGCCCCAGGCTGGGAGGCCGGCTGCACAGTACCCTGGTTAAGGTACAAGTTGGTCTCACAGTCTCTCACTCACTCACACACACTTGCGCGCGCGCTGGGTCCCTCTCATCACTTACCTCTGCCATCTCAATCCGGCCATCGGCATTTTTGTCATATTTTTCCATAAATTCCTTCACGTGTATTTCCTGTAAATGCAAAATCACCAGGATTTACAGCTCCATCAATCACATCACAGGGTATGAGCTGTGTGTGTGTAACAGTGACAGATGTGAGCTCAGTGTCAGTCACCCACATGCCAATCATTGATGGAGGGAATGAGAGATCGGCAGCCTTAGTGTTAGAGACAGAGAGAGAGACTCAGAGACAATATGTCTTCCCACTGAACCCATCTGAAAGCTTGGTTTGAACCATCTCCCTCTGTTCAGAACTTCCCCCAGCGAGGGAACACATAAATGATGACTGCCCCTACAGTGGCTTATTACTGTTGTACCATCTCAGATGTCTGCAGCATTTAACAGAGTTACTTGTATGTGTAGTGAGCGACCCGGTCCTTTCTCTTGTCCACATACAATGCAAGTGAGCAGCCTCGACTCTGAAATCTCTGCCCATTTAGCCAGAGCCTGCGACTCCCTTAATAACCCGCCAGCCCTCTCACAGACAACAACAGCAACAACAACAGATTACATTGGGGTAAATACTAGAGTTTATCTGGCTAAATCCATTGCAAATTTTGGCCTACGTCCCGCTCTTGTCCGTCCAGCCCACCCCCCTCCACCACCATTCCCCCACCATCCCTCCACCCCTGGGTTTTAATTTGCGGGATTAATAGGAAATGGGGAACATGTAGAAGCACTGGACAGCCCCTCACGCACGGCCCCTCACGCACGGCCTCTTACACACGCACGGCCTCTCATACACGCACGGCCTCTCACACACGCACGGCCTCTCACACACGCACGGCCCCTCACACACAGCCCCACACACACAGCCCCTGGGACCCCACGCATGGCAGAGAGAGCAGGGGGTGACTACAGAGGTAGGTTTAAGGTGGAATTTAGAGACAGAGAGAGAGAGGAGACGAGGCTGAGGAGTCAAGGCATGGCAGCTACAGCGGATAAGGATGTAGTGACTGAAAGCTCAGCCACTGAAGGGGGCTCCAACCATCATCTAAGTTGGTGTGTGGGTGCAATATTAGACCCCAGGGAGAGAGTGAGACGGTCGAGTCTGTCTGTTACTGTATCACTCAAGATATTTAAACACAATTGTTTGGGGAAATAAAAGGCAAAATACTGCAGATATTGGAAATGTGAAACAATAACAAAAGTCGCTGGGAACCCTCAGCAGAGCAGGCAGCATCTATGGAGAGAAGGGACTCCGAAAGGGTCCTTACATTCAAATCCCTTCTCTCCATAGATGTTGCCTGCTCTGCTCAGGGTTCCCAGCCACTTCTGTTTTTATTTCACAATTGTTTGGGGTCTAGCTCACGCCTCAGGCTTTCAATCCATGACAGTTTGTGGGATGCTGCTCCGCTCAATTGGCAGCCATGTTTCGCCCACAAAATATACAGTCTATCACTCTACAGTATATCCTGTGAAGCGCTTTGAGACGTCTCGAAGACATGATAAGGCACTGTATCAAATGCAAGTATTATTTTATGTATTACCACACTGGGCCGGAAGAGGGCGGTGTCAGATCAGAATGAACTCTCATTGTCAAGGCAGAATGGTCTCCAACCCTGACCTGGGAGTGTGGACGCACAGTGTAGAGGAGCTTTACTGTGTCTCTAACCCTGACCTGGGAGTGTGGACGCACAGTGTAGAGGGAGCGTTACGGTGTCTCTAACCCTGACCTGGGAGTGTGGACACAGTGTAGAGGAGCTTTACTGTGTCTCTAACCCTGACCTGGGAGTGTGGACACACAGTGTAGAGGAGCGTTACTGTGTCTCTAACCCTGACCTGGGAGTGTGGACGCACAGTGTAGAGGAGCGTTACTGTGTCTCTAACCCTGACCTGGCAGTGTGGACGCACAGTGTAGAGGAGCGTTACTGTGTCTCTAACCCTGACCTGGGAGTGTGGACACACAGTGTAGAGGAGCTTTACTGTGTCTCTAACCCTGACCTGGGAGTGTGGACACACAGTGTAGAGGAGCTTTACTGTGTCTCTAACCCTGACCTGGGTGTGTGGACACACAGTGTAGAGGAGCTTTACTGTGTCTCTAACCCTGACCTGGGAGTGAGGACGCACAGTGTAGAGGAGCTTTACTGTGTCTCTAACCCTGACCTGGGTGTGTGGACACACAGTGTAGAGGAGCTTTACTGTGTCTCTAACCCTGACCTGGGAGTGTGGACACACAGTGTAGAGGAGCGTTACTGTGTCTCTAACCCTGACCTGGGAGTGTGGACACACAGTGTAGAGGAGCGTTACTGTGTCTCTAACCCTGACCTGGGAGTGTGGACACACAGTGTAGAGGGAGAGTTACTGTGTCTCTAACCTGTAGTAACAATACAGCCTCAGTGTTAGAGCTCACACAGACACGCCCTGAACAGCAATTTGAGGTCTTGCCATCTCTTTGTCTCTATGTCTCTCTCTCACTCATCAGCACCTGTTCTCAACATCTCTTTCTTTGTAACCACCTCTCTCTCTCTCTGTCTCTCTCATCAGCACCAGGAGTCAGCACCTCTGACTTTCTGTTTCTCACAGTCAGCCACACACCACCCCTACCCTCCCGGTTCACATTTCAGCCCCCCCCTAACTCCCCGGCTCACATTTCAGCCCCCCCCTAACTCCCCGGCTCACACTCCGCCCCCCCCCCCCTCGGCTCACATTCAGCCGCCCCCTCCCCTCCGGCCCACACTCCGCCCCTGGTTCACACTCAGCCCCCCCAGCTCACACTCACCCCCCTCCCCCCCGGCTCACACTCACACTGACAGGCACTCACCACCTTGGCACCTCTCCTCACTCTCTGCAGCTCTCGGATGAAGTTTTCCAACTCTTTCCCCTCGATGTAACCATTGCCTGTGTGAGGCAATGCAGGAAGTGTCAATGATAGGCACCAAAGACTGAGGCAGGGCAGGGAGGCAAGGCAGGGCAGGACAGTGAGGCAGGGCAGGAGGCAGGGCAGGGAGGCAGCGCAGGGCAGGAGGCAGGGCAGTGAGGCAGGGCAGGGAGGCAGCGCAGGGCAGAAGGCAGGACAGTGAGGCAGGGCAGGAGGCAGGGCAGTGAGGCAGGGCAGGGAGGCAGCGCAGGGCAGAAGGCAGGACAGTGAGGCAGGGCAGGAGGCAGGGCAGTGAGGCAGGGCAGGGAGGCAGCGCAGGGCAGGAGGCAGGGCAGTGAGGCAGGGCAGGGAGGCAGCGCAGGGCAGAAGGCAGGACAGTGAGGCAGGGCAGGAGGCAGGGCAGTGAGGCAGGGCAGGGAGGCAGAGCAGGAGGCAGTGCAGGGAGGCAGGGCTGGGAGGCAGGGCTGGGTAGACGAGGCAGGCAGGCAGGGTGGGGAGGCTGGGTGAGGAAGCAGGGCAGTAGCCGGGACAGCAAGCTCATGCAGTCACTGCCTCAGGCATTCATCAAAGGCGCAAACAGTAAGAAGTAAAACATAAAACTCCTGCATAAATATTCGTTTCAGAAAGTTTTTTTTTCCTGAATTTAAAAAAAGCTAAATTGTGTGTTTCATATATCTTATAATAATCCTCAATGTTAATCACATAGTGACCAAAGGCAATGTTAATAATGATCCTTACATTTGATATAGCGCCTTATCACGTCTTCGAGATGCTCAAAGTGCTTCACAGGATACACTGTAAAGTGAATTGACTGTTTATTTTGTGGGCGAAACACGGCAGCCACGACAGCAGCGTCCCCACAAACAGCCGGGGATTGATTGACCACATTTTTTTGAGGGCTTATTACCCTCAGAAAAGCGATCCGCCAATCGACTAACAAGTGGGTTCCTACTTACTGTTAGGTAAACAGAGGTGTGTGGAGGAAGGAAACTTGCCTAAGGTTTTGCTCTGCCCAGGAATCGAGCCCAGGTCTCTCACTTGCGAGGCGGGGGCTCTAACCACTGAGCTACAGGACTTCACATTGCCCAATGTCAATGTTAATCACTCAGTGTCAACCTTCCAATGTTAGTGCTGCTGCCTCCAGCCAGTCTCACACTGACACACACAGTCAGCTCTGCAGTCACTGTCACACACACTAAACACACCTCAGTCCTTCCCTTGAACTAACACATTGATGATTTATCACTAAAAGCTAAAAGGATGATTTTTACATGAAACCCTGAACCTTGTTGCTTCCTCTTAAACAATCAAATAAAACGGAAAGAGAAGCAATAACTTACCATCAGAGTCATAATGTTTCCAGATCTCAAGGAACTGGGAGGCTGACAGCTCTGCCAGGTGCAGGTAGGGTGGCTGCTCTCTCTCTGCCATCCTGCTCTCCTCTCCTCTGCTCTCCTCTCTTTCTCCTCTTCTGGCTCTCCTGCTTTCCTCTTCCCTTCTCTCTCTCCTCCTCTCTTCTCTGCTCTCTACTCTCTCTCTCTCCTTCCCCTCTGTTCTCCTTTTCTACTCTCTCTCAGCCCTCCCTCCCTCCCTCTCTCAGTCAGGGCTCCAGTCTGCTCTGCCCTGCGCTGCCTGCTGTTCCCTGCTTTTTATCCCAATGCCCATAGCCTGCAGGGGGCGCCCTGCCCATAGTGCCAGCCCGGCCTGCAGGGGGCGCCCCCTGCCCACAGCTGCTCACAGTGCCAGCCCATAGCCTGCAGGGAGCGCTGTGCCCTGCCCTGCCCTGCCCGCCCTGCCCGCCCTGCCCTGCCCGCCCTGCCTGCCCGCCCTGCCCTGCCCTGCCCGCCCTGCCCGCCCTGCCCTGCCCGCCCTGCCTGCCCGCCCTGCCCTGCCCTGCCCGCCCTGCCCGCCCTGCCCTGCCCGCCCTGCCTGCCCGCCCTGCCCTGCCCTGCCCGCCCTGCCCACAGCTGAGCACTGTGTCAGGGACTTGCAGTGCAGACTAGTGCCCCACAGTCACCAACCCTGGGGGTGGCTACCATCCCTTGGTCACCTGGTTGGGCGGGGGTTGGGGGTGGGGGAGGGCAGGTTCTCCTGGGAGCTGAGCTGACTCTGGGGTCACCTGCTTAACAATGGAATATTAACCTCAAGTCCCCCCTCTGTGACGGTCTCGAGTCCGGTTCCTGAGTCACGAGGATCCACAGTATTCCAGGGCTCATCAGCAGGACTTGAAGACTACCAAGAGCCCCACAGAGGGTGGACTTAATTCAAACCTTCTGTCAGCAGCATGTCACCCTGGAGCCAGCTCAGCCCCAAGGAGACCCCACTTCCAGAGGGCAGTCAATTGGGATGTCACCCCTCAAAAAAAGTCTCTGACAAGATCAAGATATGACAATCAGCCTGGCCTCACCCCCCCTTCCTGGTGACCCTGTTCCAGTTGTTAGCTTCCAGGTAAAGAGAAACTTCCTGGTGTCTGACCTGAAATTGTCCTCTTGTTCCACAGTTTTGTTGCATCCTAAAGTAATGATCTGGGTTTCCTTTTTCAATCCCATTTAAAATGTTTTACTCTCTAAAAGGTCGTCTCTGAGTCATCTTCTCTCAACACTGAAGAGCCTGAGCTTGTCTAATCATTGTTCATAGCTTATTCACAAGATCACAAGACCCTTCGGTCTCTCCGATCTCAACCCTCCAGAACATCCATAATAATAAGGGAACATTTGCTGGCCGGACAGCGCTATCAATGACAAGTTATGTGGGTTTAGCTGGTTAAACTCCAGCAGTTACCCCAACACACACTCTGGGGTCCCCAATACTTGGCTCTTGCCCAACCTGCACCTAATACTTTCTGGAATTAGGTAAGCAGGATGTAGCCCTCCAGGGAGAGAGAGCACATTATTCCAACAACCTATCTCTGGGATTTCCATGTGTAGGTGGGATGCACAGAAATCTCAGCTTGGTTTGGATACTCTTAAGCTCAGTGATGGGTTTCCACATGTGTCAAACACCCAGCTGGGGAAAAAAATTCTCTCTCACTCTGTCAGTCTCTGGCTGCGAGTTTGTCTGGAGGATGAATGGAGAGAGAGCAAAGGAGCGAAGGTTGGGGAGAGGAGAGGTGAAGGTTTTAGATGCTGGAGGTGAGGAGGTGCAGAATTTGGCAAAATCTTTAGCATAATCTTAATTTTGCCATTTTTTTGTAAATTTCTTTTACAGAAAACTAACTTCAAAATGAAGACCAAATTCACCAATTTTCCCAATTCTGGGTTCTCTGACTCACAGTGTCTGATCCAGTGTCTGTAACATCCAAACATCTCAAACCTCCTCACAGGGAATCCCTATACAGTGGAGTAATTTGTAGATGAACACAGCAACCAATTTGGATGCAGTAACATCCCACAAACAGACCTGAATTCAGTGAATTCTTGATTTGTCCCTCAACCCCTCTACTCTACCATTGGTGGATGTGTCTTCAGCCCCTACGCCCTGAAACTCTGGAACTCTCCCCCTCAGCCCCTGCGCCTTGCCCCCTCCCTCACTTTCAAATCCTGCCCAAATACCTTCCTTTGTTTTGGTGCTTATGGTCACCTCCCCCTCCCCTTGGCTCGGGGTAAGAGTCTGCCACTGTCAAGCGCTCTGGGATGATACCCCACATGAAGAGGGCTGTGTAAATGCAAGTTGGACGTGAAATGCGCTATATAAATGTAATTTTGTTGTTGCTGATTCACAGAAGGTACAGGCCAGCTCAGAAACAGGCCCATCCATTCTGGACAGTGTTTATACTCCACATGACTGTCCCAGACCCCTCCTAGATCCTATCACTATTTGCACATCCTGGCTTTTCCCATCTTCTCTCTTACCCGTGTGTCCAGTCTTGTGGGAATGGCTGGAGCCCAGGTGTTGGCAGTGTAAAGTGATGAGCTGAGGGTTATTATTGAAGTGGAAAGCCTGAGGTTGACCTGTATCTCATTCCTATGTGCCGCCCCAACCACTAACTGGGCAGCAATTCCCACACGCTCACCCCTCACGCTCTGTGTGAGAAAGCTCTCCCCCAGCCCTGACCACTGGAAATAATCTTTCCTCATCCATCCCATATACCCCTCCCATCACTTTATGCAACTCTTTGTGGAGTCCTGTAGCTCAGTGGTTAGAACTCTCGCCTCACAAGCGAGAGACCTGGATTCGATTCCCGGGCAGGGCAAAATGTTGGGCAAGATCGAATTCAAGATCCTCATCCTCACCTACAAGGCCATTCACGGCCTCGCTCCCTCCTACCTCTCCGACCTACTATCCCCCTACTTACCTGCCCGTACCCTCCGTTCCTCTGGCTCCGGTCTGCTCCACATCCCCCGCCCCAACCGCCCTACCATCGGTGGCCTTCAGCCTCTCAGCCCCGAGGCTCTGGAACTCTATCCCCCAGTGCCTTCGCCACTTCCTCCCTTTCCTCCTTCAATGCCGGTCTCAAGACCTTTCTCTTTGACCGAGCCTTCAGCTCCCCTCTCGACTCTCTATCCCCTCCTTTCTCCCTCCCTTCCCTCCCCTCACCCTGACCATTTCCCCTCTGCTCGGGTCCTGACCCAACTGTCCAGCGCCTTGGGACGTCCTCCCGACGTGAAAGGTGCTCTATAAATAGAATCCTGTTGTTGTTGTTGTTTCCAAATAGCGTTGTGGGATCTTTAATGTCCAGCTGAACAAAGATCCGGCGCCTTGAACATATGCCCACCCACTCAGCTTGTGTTCTATACCCATCCCCCCGCGCTTGCAGATTCCCCTCCCTCCCTCCCTTCCCTGTTGGAGTCCCTGTGTTGTTGCTGTGCTGGCAGTATTGGGAGTGTAGGGAGTACTTTGCATGTGAGCACAGCCCTGTTCCTGAATCATGTTTCTGTTTAGAACCTAATTTGAATGAGATGCTCGGAAAATGTAAATTGCCAGGTTTCCGAGGGCAGGAAATGACAGGTTATCAATAGGAATGAGATACAGGTCAACCTTAGGCTTTCCACTTCAATAATAACCCTCAGCTCATCACTTTACACTGCCAACACCTGGGCTCCAGCCATTCCCACACTCTCCAGACATGGAGAGAGTTACAAAGGATTCCGAGATACCATATTATATTTCAGGTGTTTGTGCTCTGCCAAGCTGACACACACCATGAGAGGATGCTTACAGCAACAACAACAACACAACAGCAATAATAACACAACAGCAACAATAACAGCAACAATAATAACACAAGAGCAACAACAACAACTTGCATTTACCCAGCGCCACTCACACAGGATAGTGTCCCAGAGTGCTTGACAGTGGTAGACACAACTCCGACAACTCCGGGAGCAGGGGTAGCTGGTCGTAGCGTCTTCAGGCGCGACCTGAAAATGGGGAAGGAAGGAGCAAGGTGGAGGGATAGCGAGAGAGTGTTCCAGAGTTTCGGGATGTAGTGGCTGAAAGTGCGGCTACTGGTGGTGGAACGGAGGATGCCGGAGCCAGTCGAGTGAGGGCAGCGGGTTGTGGGTTGGGGCATAAATGATCTGGACTTGGGTATAGCAAGTACCATTTCCAAGTTTGCGGACGACACAAAGTTAGGGAGGAGATAAACAGTGAGAAGGATAGGAGCCGACTGCAGGAAGACATAGGTAGAATGATAAAATGGGCGACACATGGCAGATGAGTGCCAATGTGGAGAAATGCGAAGGAATGCATTTTGGTAGAAAGAATGAGGGGCGGCAATATAGGCGGTAATACAACCTTGAGGGGGTAAAAGGACCGAGAGACCTGGGGATGCAGGTAAACAAATCCTTGAAGGTGGCAGGACAGGGAGATAAAGCTGTAAAAAGGGCAAATGGGATATGAGGCTTTATAAATAGGGGCATAGAGTACAAGAGTCAGGAGGTGATGATTAACCAAACTACTTTTAAAAACGCGGTGGACGGGTATTTGAGGAGGACGGGTTTGCAGGTTATGGGGAAAGGGCCGGGGAGTGGGATTGACATTACATTGCTCTATTCAAAGAGCCGCACAGACTCGATGGGCCGAATGGCCTCTTTTTGTGTTGTACGATTCTATGATTCTGTGTTTCTATAAGCAGGTCAGAGAGATAGGGAGGTACCAGGACATGAAGGGATTTGAAATTGAGTGAGAGGATCATGAAATCCTTCACCCTAAAACTAAACCCGCACAGTTTGCCATTGATATTGCTGTCTGACAAGCTTTCCTGCTGCTTGTCCAGCTAGGACCACCCTCCCTGTTAGGGCTTTGGCTGCGGGGTTAACAGGAGTTGAGGAGGAGGAATCCCTGCCCCCAGGTGCTGCACTGTTATCAGCAGTGCCCTGGAATACCGCGGATCCGCCTGGCTCAGGAACTGGACGAGAGATTGACACAGAGGGCTGGCTCGATTCCGATATTCCATTGCCAGGCAGGTCACCTTGGAGCCAGTTCATCTCTCCATCGGGAATAATAGCCGTGTCCTCCCACCCTCTAATTCCTGATCTTTAACCAACTCTCTCCACACGGCTACCTTAACTATCCTCCAGCGGATGGGGGGAGGGCACTTACCTCCTCTCCAAGGAGGATTGTCAAGGTATCAGTGCGCAGAGAGAGAGTTACAGGACGGGAACAGAGGGTTGGAGGACATGGCTGTTATTCCCAATGGAGATGTTCCCTATAGTGGTGGCCCCCAGGGGGCAGTGTTAGCACCAATGATTTTCTCTATGTCTATCCGTTGATAGGTTGATAGATCTGGTTCTGGTTTAAGGGGCACAATCTGGGAGTTCGCAGATGACACAAAGTGTAGCTAACAGTGAAGACTGTAAACACCTTCAGGGGAACGCAGACAGATTAGCTGATTGGGCAGAGAAATGGCAAATCAAATTTAATGTGGACAAAGTGATGTTAGACATTTCGGGAGGAAGAATGAGAACAAAGTGTATATTGGGGGTAAATATTAAAATAAGGGGAAAGCAGAGGATTCTGGGAGTTAATGTACATAAGTTCTTGAGGTGAAGGCAGAGGGACAACACCGTCACAAAACCTCATGGCTTAAGTTTTATAAATCGAGGTACAGAATATAAAAGCTAAACTTGTATAAATGTATAAATGTTAGACCACAGTTATAATTATCTGAGTTTGCAGATGGCATAAAGTTTTGGTCACCTCACTTTAGTAAAGATATGAAGGCCATGAAGGGCGCGTAGAGGGGGCGCAGAGGAGATTTACTGGGATGATAGAAGCCGGGGTGAGGGGTTTGGCCTTTGAGCGCAGACTGGTGGAACTGAGACTTTTTCTGCTGGAATAAAGCAAGTTGAGTAGTGATCTGATTGAGATCTTTAAAATGATGAAGGATTTTGATAGAAGTCAACAGGGAGACATTAGCCAGTGACTAGGAGATCAGTTTAAGATAGTTAGTAAATCAGTTAATGGGGAGGTGAGAAGAAATGTTTTCACACGGAGAGCAGTTAAGATATGGAATGTCCTGTGGTTAAAGCAGAATCTATATTGGCTTCATGAGGGAGCCAGATAATACCTGAAAAAGAGTCAGACACAGGGATGTGGGGAAGAGCAGAGAAACAGGACTGAAAGGATTGCTTTTGAGGGAGCATCACAGACACAAACAAACAAACAAACAAACAGAAGAACGGATTCCTTCTGAGTGTGGATTTCTCTGGTTCTAACCTGAATCTGATGGGTTGGGGCTCCGGCTAATTTGCTTTTAGTTTAGTCTGGCCCCTGCTCAGGTGCTCAGTGTCACATCTCCAGAAAGGGAGGGATAGGCTTTTGACCTGAGTATTGTACTCATGGATAATTTAGGGCTCTATGTATTATGGATAGAGTAAGATTGCAGGAGCAGCGGAGGGTGATTAAAGATGTAGAACGGAGCTGTCATTATGAAGCAAATCATAACTCCAGTAAGAACCCGTGAGAGACACGCGAGAGACACCCAAGAGACACGTGAGAGACTCACGAGAGACACTGAGGAGACAGTGGCGAGAGGCTGGGAGAGAATAGCTGCTGCAGGTCCTTGCTCACATCCTGGAGGGATTAGCTGCCCAAACCCCACCAGGGCAGGAGCTGCAGGTCACAATGAAACAAGGTCACAAGATGGGTTCAAACCCTCCACATCACCAGCCCTTTCCCCCCCACATTAAAGATCAACTTCCCAGTGTCTGTCCTGTCTCAGAGCCTTGGGACATCCTCCTGCAGTGAAAGCGCTGTACAACTATCATTTTGTAGCCTCTTGTTCTTGTCATGATACATTCCAAAGTAATAATCTGGTGCAGTTTCTCAATCCCATTTGTATTTATCAGGGTTATCAGGTTTATCAGGTTTTATCACCTTTATCACGTCTCCTCTGAGTCATTTTCTCTCAACGCTGAAGAGCCTGAGCCCAGTGTCCTGTTTGTCTTGTTTATTGCTGCCTCACACTGTGTGACACAGTGAGTCACTAGTCAGCTAACACCGCGAGATCGCTCTCAGCTTCCCCCCTCGGCCAGTTCTATCTAATCCATGGAGGGTGTTTCCTGGTCTGGGATCCTATATGTCTTGCATTGCATTTCATAGAATCATAGAATCATAGAATTGCACAGCACAAAAAGAGGCCATTCGGCCCATCGAGTCTCTGCGGCTCTTTGAATAGAGCAATTAATGTCAATCCCACTCCCCGGCCCTTTCCCCATAACCTGCAAACCCGTCCTCCTCAAATACCCGTCCACCGCGTTTTTAAAAGTAGTTATCGAATCGGCCTCCACCGCTCTTTCAGGCGATGTTCCAGATTCGAACAACTCGTTGCGTGAAAAAATGTCTTCTCCCCTCCCCTCGGCTTCTTTTAGAGACTATTTGGAATCTGTGACCTCGAGTCACCGACACACCCACCAGTGGGAACAGTTTTTCCCTTTCTAACCTATCAAATCCCCACATGATTTTGAAGACCTCTATTAGGTCCTCGTAACCTTCTCTGCTCCAACGAGAATAATCCTAACCTCTCCAGCCTTTCCTCATCATCACGGCCCCTCATTCCTGGTACCATCCTCGTAAATCTCCTCTGTACCCTTTTCAATGCCTTAACATCCTTCCTATAGTGCGGTGCCCAGAACTGGGCGCAGTATTCTAACTGAGGTCTAACCAGTGTTTTATATCGGTTAATCATCACCTCCTGACTCTTGTACTCTGTGCCCCTATTTATAAAGCCTTGTATCCCATATGCCCTGTTTACAGCCTTATCTCCCTGTCCTACCACCTTCAAGGATTCATTTACCTGCATCCCCCAGGTCTCGCTGTTCTTTTACCCCCTTAAGATTGTATTACCGCCTATATTGCTCCCCTCATTCTTTCTACCAAAATGCATTACTTTGCATTTCTCCACATTGAAACTCATCTGTCATGTGTCGCCCATTTTACCATCTGTCTATGTCCTCCTGCAGTCGGCTCCTCTCCTTCTCACTGTTTACCCCCTCCCTAACTTTGTGTCGTCCGCAAACTTGGAAATGGTACCTGCTATACCCAAGTCCAGATCATTTGTGTATATTAAGAAGAGCAATGGTCCTAATACCGATCCCTGGGGGACACCACTGTACACTTCCCTCCAGTCAGAAAAGCAGCGGTTCACCACAACTCTCTGCTTTCTGTCTCCCAGTGACTTCTGGATCCGCTGCCACTGTCCCTTTTATACCATGGACTTCTATCTTTCTTACAAGTCTTTTATGTGGCACTTTGTCAAATGCCTTTTGAAAGTCCATATAAACTACATCAACTGCACTACCTTTATCCACCCTCTCCGTTACCTCATCGAAAAAGTCTATTAGATTTGTTAGACGAGATTTGCCTTTTTATAAATCGGTGTTGGCTGTCCCTAATTAACTCATATTCTTCTAAGTGAAGATTTATTCAGTCCCGGATTATAGTCTCCAGGAGATTGAAAAATTGTGGCCAAAGCCTCTGCTATTTGTACCCGTCCCTCCCATGGTAACCTTGGCTGCATCCCGTCCGGACCGGGCGACTTATCACCTTCAGCCCAGTCAACCTTTTCAGTACTTCCTCTCTGTTTATACTTATCCTATCCATTTCCTCTATCCTCTCCTCCGATACTGCGGCATTTGGTGCATCCACTTCTTTTGTGAAGACAGATGCAAAGTCCTCAGTCAGCACATCAGCCATGGCCTCTGCCTCCACAATAAGATTGCCCCCTTGGTCCTTAATCAGCCCCACCCTACCTTTGACTAACCTTTTTTTCTTGATGGGTTTGTAAAATATTTTAGAATTCCCTTTAATGTTACCCGCTAACCTTTTTTCATATAATCTTTTAACGCCTCTTATTTCCTTTTTCAAACCTGTTCTGCACTTCCTATATTCTATTTGGTTGTCTTCTGTATCTTGGGTTTGACATACGTCATACGCCTCCTTTTTCTGCTTCATTCTAGATACAATTACCTTCGTCATCCAGGGAGGTTTGGAAGCCATACTTTTCCCTTTTGTGGGAATGTATTTATTCTGTCCCCGAGCTCTCTCATCCTTGAAGACTTCCCACTGCTCTTCAGTTGTTTTTCCTGCCAATCTTTCTTTCCAGTCCACTTTAGCTAGGTCCTGTTTTAGCTCACTGAAATTTGCCCTCTTCCAGTTGAGTATCTTCACCTTAGATGGTTCCTTGTCCCTTTCCATGTGCACTCTGAATCTAGTGATGTTGTGATCACTATTGCCCAGATGTTCTCCCACTGAAACCTGCTCCACTTGCCCCACTTCATTCCCCAGATCTAGATCTAGCACTGCTTCCTTCCTCGTTGGGCTGGAAACGTACTGATCAAGAAAGTTGTCCTGTAGGCATTTTAGGAATCTTTCCCCTCCTTGCCCTTTGCGCTGTTGTTTTGCCAGTCTATGTTGGGATAATTAAAGTCCACCATCATCGCGACTCTATTGGCCTTGCGTCTACCTGTGATCTGCTTGCAGATCTACTCATGTATTTCCTTCCCACTATTTGGTGGTCTATAGTTTACCCCGACCAGCGTAACAGCTCCTTTTTTGTTCCTTAACTCTAACCAGATAGATTCCGTTTTGGGGCTCTCCAGCACCTCGACCCTTTCCACGGCTATAACCGTGTCCTTGATTAACATTGCCACAGCCCCTCCTTTTTTTCTTTCCCTATCCCTCCTGAATACATTGTCCCCAGGAATATTCAGCTCCCATTCCTGTCCTTGTTTGAGCCAAGTCTCTGTTACTGCTACTACATCGTATCCCCGTGACCACTTGAGCTGCAGCTCACCAATCTTGTTTGCTAAACTCCGTGCATTTAGGCACATGGACTCCAAGACCGACTTGACCTGTTCAGCACTTCCCCCATTTTATTTCTCTATTTTCTAGCTCTTCGTTTTTTGCATTCCCTTCCCCCCTCAAAACTAGTTTAAACCCTCTCCAACAGCATTAGTTATCCTGTCTGCAAGTACATTCGCCCCAGCGCTGTTTAGGTGCAACCCATCCATATGGTACAAGTCCCACCTGCCCCAGAACTGGTCCCAATGATCCAGAAATCTGAAGCCCTCTTTTCTGCACCATTACTCCAGCCAAGCATTCATATGCTTGATCCTGCCATTATGGTAGTTATTTGCCCGAGGCACAGGGAGTAATCCAGAGATCACCACCTTGGATGTTCTATTCTTTAGTTTGTCCCCCAGCTTTTGATATTTTGGATCTCAGCCCTTTTTTTTACCAATATCATGGATCCCAACCTGGATCACCACTTCTGGATGTTCCTCTTCCCCCTGAAGAATTTTATCCACCCGTTCCGTGATGTCTAAGACTGTTGCACCAGGGATACCATCCTTGACTCCAGTCTTCTGTTACAGAAACGTCTGTCTATACCTCTCACTGTTGTATCCCCTATGACATTGCTCCTGTTACCTATGTCCCGCTGTTCAACCATTCGGTTTATACTGTCCTCCCTGGAGATATCAGCACTCTCAATGTTCAGTACAGAGTACCGGTTTGAGAGAGCTACACTATTGGGGGCACTCTGCTGTCTCCTCTGGTTATACAGCTCCTTCCAACTGTAAATGTAATTCTCTTACACTGGGGCTGTGAACCCAGGTCATTGATATATATGTGGAACAGGAGGTGCCCAATAAAAAACCTGAAGTGTCAGGTGTTTCCTGTTCTTACACCATATCATCAAACTGGCTCTAGCTCTCGCGCTCCCCAAACAGGAACAGTATTCCATGTTATAACGTGGAGCATCTCACAGTTGACACTGATCACCGCCTGTGAATGATTTTTCGGTCGGCAAAACTGCAGCAGCCAATTTGGGCCCAACAACATCCCACAAACAGCCGTGGATCGAGTGATCAAATATTTTTTGGAGGGATTATTAATCCTGGAAAGCAATCCAACAATCAATTAACAATCGGGTTCCTACTTATTTTCAGGTAAACAAAGGCCTGTGGAGTAAGGAAACTTGCCTCAGGCAGGGAATCCTCCCCCTCAGCTCCTAACCCTGCAGCCAAAGCCCTAATGGGGAGGGTGGTCCTAGCTGGACAACCAGCGGAAAGCTGGGCCAGACAGCGATATCAAAGGTGTTAGACTCGAACAGTTACCTCAACGCACACTCTGGGTTCCTCAAGCCTTGGCTATTGCCAACCTGCGCCTCATCCTTTCTGGAATTAGATAAGCAGGATGTGTCCCTCCAGGGAGGGAGAGAGAGAGAGAGAGAGCATTCCATTCCCAGCACAGGTGGTAGCAAATCCATGTGCAGGCAGCAAACATGGAGCTCTCTGATTTGGGTACTTTAAACACAGTGATGGGTTTCCATGTGTGTCAGACACCTGGCTGATCACGGTGATGGATTTCCGTGTGTCAGACACCCAGCTGATCAAAGAGATTAACTGGCAGGATGTTTGAAGTCCTGAAGGAATATTTCTCGGTAGTTGCTGCTTCACAACCTGTTTTATGGTAAGATCAGGCTGTGCTGAAATGCAAGTATAAAAATAAACCAGAATAATAATCTTACAGTTGATACATGGTCAGGCTGTGCTCAAATTGTCTACAAATACACAGTCACTACAGCTCACAGACACCCCCTGAGTAGAGCTTTGGCATGTTTCCCTGTTTGGGAGAGAAATCCCATCTGGGTGTGGATTGCCTCGTTTTATGTCGTGTATCAGAGCAGATTGTCAGAATTTGGCAAATCTTTGAATTCAGGCTTCACAGTGAAGCCAGTTTATTATGTTGGTTTCTTACAAACTTTGCAGAAGCCTCTGCAGATTTTCACTGTTCATTGTCATTCAACCAGTTGCCAAATTCTGGAATGGAGTATAAATAGAAGCAATTTGGACAAGAATTTCACACAGAAGGAGGCCATTCGGCCCATCGAGTCTGTGCTGGTCTTTGAGAGAACAATCCCTTCAGTCCTGTTTGCCTGCCTCCCACCCCAAACACCCCCCCACCCCGCTCCCCACACACTGCAACAAATTGGAATTTCTCCCTTTAACACTGAAACCTGTTTGCTCCCTCCGCTCAGTGGCTCCGGCCTGCTTCACATCCTCCACCTCGCCCGCCCCACCATTGGCAGACGGGCCTTTTGTGCTCCCACCCTCTGGAACTCCCCCTCCCTTCTTCCTTCAAGACCCCTCGCAAGACCCTCCTCTTTGATCATGCCTTCGATCACCCTCCTTTCTCCTTTGCCCTCCATCCTCCCCAATCCCGACCCCCAGCTCATGTCCGAAACCTGATTGTCCAACTCCTTGGGACATCCTCCCAACGTGAAAGGCGCTTTACACATGTCATTTTGTTGTTGAAACATCCCAAAGCACCTCACAGGGTATAACTATACAGTGTAGTGACTGTATTTACAGGGAGCATGGGTTGCACACAGCCATGTCCCACACATTGATGTCCGAAATAGATGACGCGAACGACCCATTTATGTGGAGGGAATTTGGCCAGGACACCAGGAGAAAGGAGAAATGAGGTGTAGTGACTGTGTATTTGTAGACAATTTGAGCACAGCCTGGGCGTGTATCAGCTGTAAGATTATTATTCTTGTTTATTTTTATACTTGCATTTCAGCACAGCCTGATCTTACCAGCCTGATCTCTCCTGGGTATGATTCAGCTCTGGCTGGACTGTTCTCTGTGCTCGGCCAAGAGGCTCAGATACTGAATTCTGATTGTTAAATAAACCCATCCCTGGTGCAGTTGGTGTGGTTGAGGAACGATAAAGCATTGACAGGAAGGCCTCCTGCACCAGGGCTTGGCAGTGAGCAGTGAGCAGTGGCTGGTAATTGTGTGACCGAGTGGTCAGGGTGGCAGCTGTGGGTACCAGTCAGAGGCAGCCAACACATCAGAGAGAAACTTAAAAAAATCAATATTTCCATTTTAAAGCACAGAACCTCCAAACCACGACCCTGAGAGCAATAGATTTTTGGAAGCTTAATGAGTACTATTGTGCTTGGCATTGAGACTGTGTCAGCCCTGGCGTGTGGCTCAGTCTCTGGAATCTGGGGTGGGCGGGAAGGGAGGGGACATCCTGCCAATACCTAGCTCAGACCTGCTCCCAAACAAGCTGGGAAAATGACATGTGGCTTCTCACTCTATGCCATTATTGCCATCAGAGACCTCAGTCCTTCTCTGGCCATCTCAGACTTCAGACTGACATTTCAGCTCTCCCTCCCACTCATACTCTGACCTCTCCATCCACGGTCTCCTACGCTGTTCCAGTGACCCACAGCACAAGCTCGAGGAACAGCACCTGATCTATCTGCTCGGGACCTTACAGCTCTCTGGCCTCAATATTGATGTCCACAATTTCAGACCATAACAGCTCACCTTCCCCCTCCCCCTCTTCTGTGACCACTACCACATCATCTGGGTCCCAGACACACCTTTTCTCTCTCTGGTCGGCCTGTTTTGTTGCAATTTCCCCCCCTTTTGTTCCGCAGTATTAACCCCTCTATTCCTCTGCTTTGTTGCAATCCTTCCCCTTTGTTTTGGATCATTAAACATCTCTTTAACCCATCATCCCCTGCCCTCTACCGCATGTTCTCCTTCGTCTTCCTTGCCCTGTCTTCCCCCTCTCTGTTAGCTCTTAAAAGCCTCTCCCTCCCAACATGCCTCAGTTCTGACGAAGGGTCGTGGACCCAAAACATTGACTCACTTTCCTTTCTCCATAGATGCTGCCTGACCTGCTGAGTGTTCCCAGTGGCTTCTGTTTTTGTTTCAGACTCTCTCCGTCTCTCCCTGCCCGTCTCAGTCTCTCCCTGTTCGTCTCAGACTCTCTCCGTCTCTCCCTGCCCGTCTCAGTCTCTCTCAGTCTCTCCCTGTCATCTCAATCTCTCTCAGTCTCTGCCTGCCCGTCCCAGTCTCTCTCAGTCTCCGCCTGCCCGTCTCAGTCTCTCTCAGTCTCTCCCTGTTCGTCTCAGTCTCTCTCGGTCTCTCCCTGCCCGTCTCAGTCTCTCTCAGTCTCTCCCTGTCATCTCAATCTCTCTCAGTCTCTGCCTGCCCGTCTCAGTCTCTCTCAGTCTCTCCCTGTCGTCTCAATCTCTCTCAGTCTCTGCCTGCCCGTCTCAGTCTCTCTCAGTCTCTGCCTGCCCGTCTCAGTCTCTCTCAGTCTCTGCCTGCCCGTCTCAGTCTCTCTCAGTCTCTCCCTGTCGTCTCAATCTCTCTCAGTCTCTGCCTGCCCGTCTCAGTCTCTCTCAGTCTCTGCCTGCCCGTCTCAGTCTCTCTCAGTCTCTCCCTGTCGTCTCAATCTCTCTCGGTCTCTGCCTGCCCGTCTCAGTCTCTCTCAGTCTCTCCCTGTCGTCTCAATCTCTCTCAGTCTCTGCCTGCCCGTCTCAGTCTCTCTCAGTCTCTCCCTGTCGTCTCAATCTCTCTCGGTCTCTGCCTGCCCGTCTCAGTCTCTCTCAGTCTCTCCCTGTCGTCTCAATCTCTCTCAGTCTCTGCCTGCCCGTCTCAGTCTCTCTCGGTCTCTGCCTGCCCGTCTCAGTCTCTCCCTGTCCGTCTCACTCTTGCCTGCCCGTCTCAGTCTCTCTCAGTCCATCTCAGATCATCACTCTCATCTCTGTTTCAGAAGGTTGTGACAATGATGGGGCTTCAGTTTAACCCTCGACAATGTGGCCTCTGATCCAGCTGGTGGGTTTGGGCCCCAGGATGTGAGCTGACAATCCAGCACTTTAACATCAACAACAACACCTGCATTTATATATATAGCGCCCTTCACGCCCAACAGCATCTCGGAACACTTAAACACGTTAACTAATTTGTGTCTCTGCCAATTCTCTTCCTTCACCCCCACCTCCCCCCATCCAAACCGGCACCTCCAGACTATTTCTGCTTCCTCTCAGCTCCAGACACAGACACAATCTTCTCCATTTCTTTCTCTTTCCGCGCCTTTCTATCCGCGGCTCTGTTTCACCTTATCTTTCTCTCTGCCTTTATCTCTCTGTATCTAGCTCCCTTTCTCTCTCCATCCCCCAGTCCTCTCTATCTTTCTTGTTCTCTTTTATCTCTCTTTACATCTCCCTCTCATTCTTTCTGTAACTCTCTCAACAACAAAAACAACAAGATTCCATTTATAAAGCGCCTTTCACGTCAGGAGGACGTTCCAAGGCGCTGCACAGTTGGGTCATGACCCGAGCAGGGGGGAAATGGTCAGGGTGAGGGGAGGGAAGGGAGGGAGCGAGGAGGGGGGAAATGGTCAGGGTGAGGGAAGGGAGGGAGCGAGGAAGGGGGAAATGGTCAGGGTGAGGGCAGGGAAGGGAGGGAGCGATGGTAGGGCGGTTGGGGCGGGGGACGTGGAGCAGACCGGAGCCAGAGGAACGGAGGGTACGGGCAGGTAGGTAGGGGGATAGTAGGTCGGAGAGGTAGGAGGGAGCGAGGCCGTGAATGGCCTTGTAGGTGAGGATGAGGATCTTGAAATCAATCCTCTGGGGGATGGGGAGCCAGTGGAGGCGAGCGAGGGTGAGGGTGAGGGTGAGGGTGGGAGTGATGTGGTCGCGGTGTCTGGTGCGGGACAGTACACGAGCTGCAGAGTTCTGAATGACCTGCAGTGTGGAGGGAGGGCCGGGAAGGCCGACGAGGAGAGAGTTCCCATAGTCCAGCCTTGAGGTGATAAAGGCGTGAACCAGGGTTTCAGCAGCGTGAGGGGTGAGGTAATGCCGTAGTCTGGCGATGTTCCGGAGGTGATGGAAGGCGGTGCCAGTTGTGATGTGGATGTGAGGGAGAAAGGACAGCTCAGGGTCGAACAGAACCCCGAGGTTCCTGATGGCTTTGAGAGGTGGAGAGTGCGGAGCTGATGCTGTCAGCGCCTGAGGTGCGGAGGCGCTGACGTGAGCCAATCAGGAGGGCCTCGGTTTTTCGCACGTTGAGCTGAAGAAAGTTGTCTCTCGTCCAGGACTCGATGTCGGACAGACAGCTGTCAGGACATCGGGGGTCGTGGAGTTGAGAGTAGAGGAGGAAAGGTAGAGTTGGGTGTCATCCGCGTACATGTGGGAGTTAACCCCATGTCTGCGGATGATGTCACCACAGGGGGAGCATATAGAGGGTGAAGAGGAGGGGACCGAGGACAGAGCCCTGAGGGACACCACATGAGACAGTACGGGGGGTGGAGGAGAAGCCATTCGTCGAGACAAAGTGAAGACGGTGAGAAAGGTTCTCGTTCTCACTATCTATCTTGTTCTGACACAGGTATACAATTGGATTGAGAAATAAACCCAGAACAATATGTTGGATGTACTAGACAGCAGAAAAAGACTTTAGCGGTGTAAAGAGCAATTTCAGGACAGACACCAGGAAGTGTTTGTTTACCCAGACGGGGATTAACAACTGAAACAGGGTTACCAGGAGGCTCATAACAGCTCACCTTCCCTCTCCCACTCTTCTGTGACCATTACCACATCACCTGGGTCCCAGACACAGCTTTTCTCTCTCTGGTCGGCCTATTCTGTTGCAATCCCTCCCCTTTGTTTTGTATCATTAACACCTCTTTAACCCATCATCCCCATCATCACCAGCCCTTAAAAGCCTCTCCCTCCCAGTTCTGACGAAGGGTTGTGGACCCGAAACATTGACTCACTTGCCTCTCTCCATAGATGCTGCCTGACCTGCTGAGTGTTCCCAGTCGCTCCTGTTTTTGTTTCAGATTTCCAGCATCTGCAGTATTTTGTTACCAGGAAGGGTGGTTCAGCCCAGGACACTGGGATGCATTTAAAAAGCAGCTCAATGCTGTCATGGGGGGAATGGTACGGTGTGTATAGGGTGTGTGTAGGGTGTGTGTAGGGTGTGTGTAGGGTGTGTGTAGGGTGGGTATTCTGAATGAGATCAGATGGGCCAAAGGGTCTTCTTCATCCAAACTTCCATTTTGTCTTTGTTATCTCTCTCTTGCTCTATTTTCTCTCTCTTTCTCCCTCTCTCTTTTCCCATTTTCTTTTTCTCTGTCTTTCTCTCTCTCCGCCCAGTGTAGACAGTAGCTGATGTTTGCCCAGGACACAGAGTGAGAGTTGCACAGGCCATGATAACTGCAGCGCTAACTCTCTTGCCCACACATGTGGAAAATGATCACCTACTTAAATTGTTGTCGTTGCTGTTAGGGACTCCAGAGTGTGTGTTGGGGTAATTGTTACCCAGCTAAACCCGCAGAGCTTGCCATTGATATTGCTGTCTGACAAGCTTTCCCGCTGCTTGTCCAGCTAGGACCACCCTACCTACCCGTTAGAGCTTTGGCTGCGGGGTTAACAGGAGCTGAGTGGGAGGATTCCAGATTGCTAGCTGTCAGCGGTCTGGCTTCATGTAAAATGAATGGCCGGTTGTCAATTGCCCAGGAAGCACTTTAATAAGTGTCGTTACAACAGGATTCCACTTGGGCAATTGCAGCGAGTCAGGCTCTGTACAGACCATGTGCTGAGACCCCAGAGCCTCAGACACACACTAGGGTCCCGGCCACACACTTTCGTTCACTTGGTTTCTCAGCTCTGTTTTACAGAATGTATCAGATACATTATTGATGGTATTATACTGTATGTTAATGCTCACAGGACAGACTGTTCTGTGTGATCGTCACCGGCACTGACAGACCCCGGCACCAAGAGAGGATTGGGAATTCTTGGAGGGAAGCATTGCCGGGGTTTGGGTTACTTGCTGTCGGACAGTGTGACAGGGAACAGGCTCCACACTGAAGCCCTCGCTGTAGATTCCACTCTATTAATGTGCAGCTTTACAAACATCCAGAATTTAGCAAAATGTTGAATTGTAATGAAATAATAATAATCCTCACCTCTATGCCTTGTCACGAGGAGGATGTCTCAAAGCGGGTATTTTGCAAGAAAAGCAGGAGCCAGGGTCTAGTAGGCAATATTAACCCCCTCCCACACCCGACACCCATCCACCACCATTTTGCTGTCACTGACCAACTAACAAGAGAAATCACTCAGTGTAAACAAGTCATTAGAGCCCCTGCAAGTCAGCTTCGCTCTCACCTCGCCCTCCACTCCCGACTTGAGCCCCTCCAGTCTTTCTGTCCTGCCACCTCACTGCTTATCAAACGACGTCCTCTCTCTCTGACCAGGGCTCCCTCTGCCTCCTTGGTTCTCCCGTGTTCAACACAGTCGACCACATCATTCTCTTCCACGGCCTTTTCTCCCTCAACCATCTCAGTGGGACCGCACTAACCTTGTTCGAGCCCTACTTAAACCAACCACCTCCACTTCATCTCCATGAACGGTTTCTCCTCCTGCCCAGTCACCTGCAGGGTACTCCAGGGCTCCATCCTTGGCCCCCTCCTTTTTTTTATTAAAACCTTCCACGGCCTCGCTCCTCCCTACCTCTGTGACCTGCTGACCAGATCTGTCCCCTCTAAACGGTCAGCGGGCTCCGGCCTGCTCCACGTCCCTCACCCGGGCCTTCAGCCTCTCTGCCCCACCCTTTGGAACTCCATCACACATTCCCTTCACCTTGCCCCCTCCCTTGCCTGATTCAAGGCATGTTTCGAAACCCTTCTCTCCCACCGCGACTTTGGCAATGTGAAGGGAACGTGGGATAAAATGTCATTTTGTATTGGTATTTACTTGCTCCCTTTCGTCAATGTCACCCGGAGACACAGAGTCAACGTCCACATGTAGAACTTCTATTGCGTGTGCGAGTGCGTGTGTTGTGTGGGGGTGAGGGGGGCCGGTGGGGATGAAAGTTTGAGTATAACACAAACACAGCACAAGGTACAATCAGCAGCGAGTTTATTGAGCAGCGGAGGCCGTGGATAATATAGGACGTCCCATCACAACCGGCCATTGGGCAGAGGTTATGTTGAACCTTTACAAATTACTGGTTAGGATTCAGCTGGAATATTGTGTCCAACTCTGGGCACCACACTTTAGAAAGGATATCAAGGCCTTGGAGAGGGCGCAGAGGAGATTTACCAGAATGGTACCAGGGAATAGGGATGCTAGTGATGTGGAGAGACTGGAGAGGCTGGGATTGTTCTCCTTACAGCAGAGAAGGTCAAGGGGAGATTTAACAGTTATTCAAGATTATGAGGGTTTTATAGAGTAGATCAGGAGAAACTGTTTCCACTGGCAGGTGGGTCAGTAACCAGAGGACACAGATTTAAGATAACTGACAAAAGAACCAGAGGGGAGACGAGGAGATCTCTTTTTTTTACACAGAGAGTTGTTAGGGTCTGGAACGCACGGCCTGAAAGCGTTGGAGGAAACAGATTCAATAACGACTTTCAAAAGGGAATTGGATAGAGACTTGGAAAGGGAAAATTTGCAAAGATATGGGGCAAGAGCAGGGGAGTGGGGCTGATTGGGTCGCTCTTCCAAAGAGCCAGCACAGGCACGATGGGCCGAATGGCCTCCTTCTGTGCTGTAATATTCTATAAATCTCCACGCTCACAAACAATTTGTACCCCCCACTTTCGCCACGCTCCCCACTACCCTCCCCGAGCCTGAAAGCTATTGTGTGATTAAATACAGTCCGATCAAAGATCTCACCATCAGCTTCTCTGCCCTCCATCTCTGGAACTCCATCCCAAAGTCCCTTTGTCTCGCTTCCTCCCTCCCACCTTCAAGACACATCTCAAGACCTTCCTCTTCGATTGCGTTTTTGGCTCCCTCCTACCTCCCCCTCCCTGCCCTCCACCCCCTTCTGAGCCCAAACCCCAGGTCAGGTCCAAATCCCAGATTATCCAGCGTCTTGGGATTTCCTCCCATGAAAAACGTAAAATAAATGCAATTTGTTGTTGTTGTCTCTCCATTATTCAGCTGTTCCTCACAGCTCTGCCCTTGCACATGGCAGGGGGTGCGGGGGGGAAGAGTGGGAGCTCTCACTGCTCCGAGATCTGAAATTCCACCTGGTCTTAGCTGGGAGATCACGTAGGTCTTCAAGTTTAAGACGTGGAAAAATTGTGTAAAATGTTTCACTGCAGTGAAGCAGCTCCGAGCCCAAGGCTGGCTTTAACAATTCTACACAATTCTCTACTGTAATAATAATAAATAATAATCCTGGTGTTTGACACAGCACCATTTAGTTTTTCTCTGAGCTGCCAGTGACTCTGAACAGTCAAGTGACTGTGTGGTTTGGAGGGTGGATGCAGCCACCATTTTGCACACAGCGACGTCCTACAGACAGCTGTCTGTGACCAGACGAGTTCCAGGCTGTGACAAGAAGGGATTTGGGGCCTGTATCATCCTCTCTCTCCCTCCCACCTCTCGCTCTCTCTCTCTCCCCCTCTCTCACTAACCCATTCACTATTAATTCAATAAAAGCTTTTTACATAAATAAATAACGTTTGGTGGAGGCGGCTGTGACCTACTTTCTCTGCATCACAAAGAGCAAATGCCCGGAACATTTCAGACTATAACTTGGCTGTGGGGGTCTCGCTCTCTCTCTCTGTGGCTCTCGCTGTGGCTCCCTCTCCCCCTCTCTATCCCCGTCTCCCTCTCTCTACCCCCCTCTCTCCCTCTCTCTACCCCCTCTCTACCCCTGTCTCTACCCCCCTCTCTCCCCTCTCTGCCCCACCCTCTGCCCCCCACCTCTCACCCTCCGCCACAGGTGACTTTCCCGATCCGTGTGTTCCACCTGCTGGGGGTGCAGTGTCTGGTGGTGACCAACGCGGCGGGGGGGCTGAGCTCAGATGTGGCTGTGGGGGACCTCATGTTCATCAAAGACCATATCAATCTGCCCGGCTTCGCTGGACAAAACCCACTGTGTGGCCCCAATGAGGAGCGGTGAGCAGAGGAGGGGGGAACGGGGGAGGGGTGACACTGTGTGTGTGACAGTGTGTATGTGTGTGTGTGTGATGTGTGTGTAACACTGTGTATGTGTAATGTTGTGTGCGTGTGTGTAACACTGTGTATGTGTAATGTTGTGTGCGTGTGTGTAACACTGTGTATGTGTAATGTGTGCGTGTGTGTAACACTGTGTGTGTGTAATGCTGTGTGTGTGTGCGTATGTGTGGGTAAGACTGTGTTTCTGACACAAGGTGTGTGTGTGTGTAATGCTGTGTATATGTGTGTGTATATGTGTGCTGTATGTGTGTCTGTACTGTGTGTGTATGAGACGCTGTGTGTTTGCGCCCAGGTTTGGGGAGCGGTTCCCTTGTATGTCGGATGCCTATGACTCTGGGCTGCGAGCCCTGGCCCTGGAGGAAGCCCGGGGGCTGGGGTTTGAGAGCTTTGTGCGGGAGGGGGTCTACTGTATGGTGGCCGGACCGTCATACGAGACCATCGCAGAGTGTCGCATGCTGATAGCCCTGGGAGCTGACGCTGTGGGTAAGTCTCCAGCACCCCCCCCCCCCCCACACACAGCACACACAAACACACGCTAACACACACACAGAGCACACACACACACACAGAGCACACACACAGCACACAAACACGCACAGCACACACAAACAGCACGCACACACAGAGCACACACACACACAGCACACACACACAAACACATACATCACACACACAGACACAGCACGCGCGCAGTCACACCTGCACACAGACATACACACACACGCAGCATACACATTCACACACAGCACAAGCACACACACAGCACACAGACACGCGCACACACACACAGGCACACACACATGCACACATACACGCACACAGACACACACACAGCACGCACAAAACCCCCTCCCCCCCCTTTAGCCCCTCCCTGTGTGTGCTGTGCTGGGGATTATGTGGTGAGGCTAACGCTCTCTGTGTGTGTGTGTGTGTGTGTGTGTAGGGATGAGCACGGTACCGGAGGTGGTCCTGGCGCGGCACTGTGGTATGCGGGTGTTTGGCATCTCCCTCATCACTAACCAGGTGGTGTTGGATTACACCAGCACTCAGCGAGCAAATCACGAGGAGGTGCTGAAGACCTCCAAGCAGAGATCGCAAGACATGCAGAGACTCATCACACAGCTGGTGGGCCGCATGGACTGAGGACCCCCACACCACATGGGCAAGGCAGAGGGATAGGGGGAGAGAGTTCCAGAGTTTGGGAATTGTGGTCTATTGTGCTCATGCATAGGATGCCACCGTGGTAACGGGATCAGAGTGGGTGGGTGTGGGAGGGGGCCTCTGGCTGTGTGAGAGCACTCAGAGCGAGGGCAAAATCTCTCGGGTGGAGATGGTTTATAGTGAACGTGATTTTATCAATGTGTAACTACATTCCCTCTCCTCCTCCTCAGTCTCATCAAATGAGACTCTGTGTCTGACCCTCTTGTGAACCTCGGGAGGGAAATGTTTGATCTCAGGGGTGAGGGAGTGGCAAGCAAACTGCTCAGTGGACCTGCGGCCTTTATACCTTTGATTTTCTTTCAACCAAGGCTGTACGTCAGCAATCTGTGCCTGTTTGGGATCAGATCATTAAATGGCCATTATTCTCTGATCAGTCTGCCATGGTGAAGCAGTTGAGTTGTTTGTCAGGACCACCTTTCTCCCAGACTTCCCCTCACCTTGGTTGACCTACAATCTACCAATTAAACAACAACAACAACAACAGATTACACTTGTATAGCGGTCTTTACCACAAAATATACAGTCAACTCACTTTACAGTATATCCTTGAAACGCTTTGAGATGTCTTGAAGACGTGATAAGGCGCTGTATCAAATGCAGGATTATTATTATTTATAATACCAACTCAGTCTGGTGGCATTTTCTCATCCCTTTGTTACCATTTTATCCAGTGTTAAACCAGTGACACCTCTTACACTCAGATTAGTTCAGCTCCAGATAATCAGTGTAAGAACACTTAACGTGCTTAACATTTTTATCGTCATCTTAAGATCACAACAAAAACAAGTGATGGTTATTATTTCGGGAGCTGATGGAGGAGAGGAGTCGGGACAAGCAGTGAACGTGTGCTGAGCAATCTGACACAACAGACTTGTTCAAACCAGTCGTTTTAAAATAAATGCCAGCCCTTCACTAGTGCGTTTGTGAAAGCTCCCATTCACTGCGTACGTGTGTTTGTTCTGTTTTCATTAAGTGAGGATCAGCAAGACTGATAATGAAATGCAGAACTGACATTCTGGCCTCAATGATAATGTTGTGCCAATGACTGTTATTTACTGAGACTGGGCTGAAAATGCCAGGCACATTTCACATAAAACCTTAATGAGCTTGGAATAAAGAGCTCCTCATCCTCCCAACTGTTGCGTGTGTAGCTGTGCTCAGAGACTCATGTCATGAGCGTTTAAACCACAGTATCACCGAGCCACTGACAATGGCTGCTGATATATCTGTGAAGCGCTTTGGGACGTCCTCCTGTATCAAATGAAAGGATTATTATTATCATTATGAAACAAATTTGTTTCTCTTGATAAGTGATTGCTACTCAGAACAGAAAGCTCACAACCCTGTATATCATGTTTGCTTCCCCCCTCATTTCCCCCCAACTCCCATGCTCTCCAGCCTCAAACCTACCTCTATGGTCACTTGTCTCGTCTCCCTCTTCCCTCTGCCTTGCTTGGTGTCCAATCCTGTCACTGTCCAAGGCTCCAAAACGTGACCCTACCCTATACAAGTGAGTGAGCGAATAGTAAACGTATGGAATAGACTCCTGAGGGAGACAGAGAGACAGACGGTGGAAGCAGAAAATGTCATTTGTTTTTAAGAATAAATTAGATCAATTTCCGCTAGAAAATAATATCTGGGGCTAATACAGTCTATAGTTTGGGGCACGACATGTCAAGCGACTGCCAGGATGATGAAAGGTGAGCTAGATGGATCTTGGTCTTCTTTCACCAGCAAATTCTTATGTTCCTAAGGACGCTGTGTATAAGTTGTTGTTGTAATTGTTGGGAGTTTATTTCCCAATGTACTGGTTTAAATAGTTGGGATTATAGTATAAGAATCATTAGTATTGATCATGTAGTGAATAGATGAATTAAGTAGAATGAATTAAAGAAATAAAAACTGCCATGTGACACCCACACACCCCCCCCCCCCCACATACACACACACACGGCCACCCACATACACCCACACCTCTGAGGAGAGGAAGGGGATGAACCTCTACAGAGAGGAAGAAGAGTGGCCCTTTGAAGGAAAGAGGACAAGTCCAGCTCTCGCCGGAGTGGACCTCAAAGAGGACAAGTTCAGTCCTTGCTGAAGTGGACCACCAAAGGACGTTTGCAGCTAGAAGCAAGCCAGAGACAGTGTTTATCTTTTGTGCCAGCCTTCGAACTTCGTCACGATTTCCTGCCTGCTTGATAGTATCTCTCCTACTGACTAAAACAAATCCTGTCCTAACTAATAATATCCTTGTTGTGGTTTCAGACAAATGCTTGAACCCAATTTCACCAATTTGACGACCACGAAGGGACAGACAAGTGTCTTGGTCACGAGACTAAGAGCGAATACGGCAATACTGTCTGCCCGAACAAAAGGGACCTCAAGCGTTTGTCAGAAACCACACCAAGGATTTTATTAAAGTGTTTTATTAGCAATTATAAAACCACACAAGCAACACATTACACCTGATGCATTATCATTACTCGTTGCGCTTAAATGACAACTAAAGCACTATCTTAACAAGATACACTCAATATTAAAATTCTAAACATATAAAAAAATGTGTTATATGAAATGTGCCTAAATAATCTCTAACTGTTTTTAAGGTATGTGGGTGCGCGTTTTAGTCAGTAGGAGAGATACTACCAAGCAGGCAGGAAATCATGACGAGGTTCTAAGGATGGCACAAAAATTAAACACTGTCTCTGGCTTGCTTCTAGCTGCAATGTCTCTTGGTGGTCCACTCCGGCGAGAGCTGGACTTGTCCTCTTTCCCTCAAAGGCACTCTTCTTCCTCTCCGTTCATCCCCTTCCTCTCCTCAGAGGCTCCAAAAAAACTAGTTTTGGATATTGATTTTTATACCCTTTTTCACCAGCCATCTTGTGTTCTAACTTTTTTTGCATGACTTCTTTTCCACTCTCTGACTTTTCCCAGGCATTCTTTCCCTACTTTCAAGTTGTTTCCCCTTGTACCAGCGAGGGTATCTTCTGAAAAAGAACAATACTTCTCCTATTCCATCTTATCCAGCCCAACCAAATCACCTGACTCCATGGCCTTGATGTTTCAGTCCTTCTTTCTACAACAACAACAACAACAACTTGGATTTATATAGCGCCCTCCATGCTGGACGGCGTCTCAGAGCACTTCACAGTTTAGGATCCCGGGGTCTAACTCTGTCCTTGTGACCTATTCACTTTAAGTTTTTTCTCAGTATTAATGACAAGTTTGTATCCCATCCATTCTCCTGGCCCAATTATCCCGGGTTCCTATCTCCCCTCCCGCAGGTCACATGCCCTTGTAAGCGCAGATGGCCTACCATCCATCCTCCGGATCCAGTGTACTCCTCGTAGCTCGGTGTGCCTTTACTAGGACTCTGTGTGGGGGTGTGTGTGGGTGTGTGTGTGGGTGTGTGTGTGGTTGTTACATGACAGTTTTTATTTCTTTAATTCATTTTACTTAATTCATCTATTTCATTCCATGATCAATACTAATGATTCTTATACTATAATCCCAACTATTTACAGTCCCTACCTTGACAGTGAAGGAACTGTGAGGTTTCTAATCTCTCAAAAAAAACTTTGGTTAGTAACACACACAAAAAAAATTGAATAGTAATATATTAAAAAATTGTTTAGAAATACACAGCCTGCTAATAAACAAGACCAGATCCATGTGGGATTGCTGTTCTGTTCTTGTAGACAGTGAACAAGAGAGCGAATCATCTTACTGCAATTATCAATGCAATGAGTATTACAATTTGAACAATAACAAACAATTGTGATAAAAGCTGTAACATAGGGTGCTGTCCAACATTGTAAACTGTTTGCCACCATCTGGATGTTGGTGGTATTGTGATGGTATTGACCTATGGTGCATCCTGATAGAACAAGCATAATATCTGTTATTATACACTTTCCACTGATTGATGTGATGCCAACGGGCATATTTCTTGGTTTAGTTATGGTATTGTGGTAGGTAAACTGAGGGGCTGGCTTTATCAATGATGGGAAAAGGCCCTTTGTACTTGGAACTGAATGAGTCCTCCCTTTTCCCATAATCCAGTACCGTTACTGAATCACCAACCTGGTACTCTGTTGGTTTAATTTTTTTGTCAATGCATCATTTCATATTTTCCTTGGATTGTCCACTGTTTGTTGCAACAAATTGATTAGTAACCTGTATAAGGTCCCTCATTTCTATCACCCAGTTAAGGCGCTGGTTTGTATGGGTGTCCTCCTGGGAAATATCATTTCACCAGGTGACACCATGGCTCTCGCCGTCATTGCCTGATGGGGAGAAATGCCAGTTGTGGAGTGAATGGCATTTCTCATAACCATCAAACACATAGTGGAGTCCTGTAGCTCAGTGGTTAGAGCACTCACTTTGCAAGCGAGAGATATGGGTTCGATTCCTGGCAGAATGAAACCTTGGGCAAGTTTCCTCACTCCACACGCCTGATAATAATCCCTCAAAAAAAGTTGGTCATTTCAATTGGCTGCCACATTTCGCGCAGAAATATACAGTCAATTTTGTGAAACGCTTTGAGACGTCTAGAAGACGTGAAAAACGCAATGCAAGGATTATTATTATTATTATAGGCAGCATTTCAGTCCACTGCGCTGGGTGATCTGCACAGAATTTCTTAATCAATGTCTTCAAGGTCCGATTTCCCCGCTGCACCACTCCTGAAGACTGGAGGTGCTGTGAGATGTGCAATTTCTGTTTGATTCCCAGCATGATTTGCATTTCCGAGAAAATTTTACCTGTAAAGTGCAACCCTTGGTCTGAGGCCACCTGTAAAGGTATTCCCCACCTACTCACCACAAACTTCACACTGGGGGCTGTGGTTAGCAGTGCTGTGGGTAACGAGATGCTTTCTGTCCGCAGATTCCACGAATGGTGAAGGTGATCCAGGAGGATTCTCCGTACTTCCGGCTGATCAGCCCCAGTGATGTGGGTCAGAAGGTGGCGCCTGGCATGGTCACCACATTCAGGGTTCTCTTCACCCCCGATGAGAACAAGGTGCAGCAGAGAGCCACCTCTGTGCTCAGTCCCTGGCAGGCTGTGTAACAATCCATAGATTTTGATTTATTATTATATTGATCCCTCGAGCAATGTATCCATGTCACTGTCTGTACTCGAATACAGGGTGAAACGTTGGGCAAGTTTCCTGACTCCCGCACACACACGCCTCTGTTTACCCAGCAGGAAGTAGGAATCTGGTTGTTAGTCGATTGGCGGATCGCTTTCCTGGGGGTAATAATTCCTTCAAAAAAAGAGTAAATAAGTAAATCAATAGCTAAATAAATAAAATATGATATTAATGTGGTCTCTCAATCCACGACTGTTTGTGGGACCTGCCGTGTGCAATTGGCTGCCACGTTTCGCCCACAGCAGATGAGGCTGTGCTGTTAGCAGTAGTGCCCTGCAATACCCCTACCCCGGTCCCACCTGGATCAGGAACCAGACTAGAGACCAGCACTGAGGTTTGACTCAAATCTGATATTCCAATGCCAGGCACTTCAACGACAAAGGAACCCACTCACCCTGTGTAAGATAGTAACCATTCAGTGAGGTTCAGACCATCTAAACCAGCACATCTAACTACCCAGCACAGACAGGGTGGGCTGAATGGCCTCCTTCTGTGCTGTGCTATGCTGTATAATTCTATAATGATACCCGTCCAATTGCCCAATCTTTCCACTTGGGGGTCAGCGGGGTGGGTGGTTGTGGGGTTGTGAGAGATAAGCTGGGGCTACTTGGAGCTGAGCTGCCTCTATGATGATATGCATAACAATATTGGAATCAAATCTGTCCTCTGAGAGGGTCTCAGTTGTCCAGTTCCTTATACACCGGTTCAGTTCCCACCCCCCTAAAAACAGCCATCACTGCCCCCATCCTGAAAAAACCTTCCCTGGACCTATCCCTCTTCTCCAGCTACCGCCCCATCTCTAACCTCCCATTCCTCTCCAAGGTCCTGGAATGAGTCGTCGCGTCCCAGCTCTGCTCCTTTCTCTCTCGCCATTCTCTCTTTGAACCACTCCAATACGGCTTCCGCACTGGCCACAGCACAGAAACAGCCCTGGTCACAGTCACTAATGACATTCTGAACATCTGTGATCAGGGCTCCCTCTGCCTCCTTGGCCTCCATCCTCATACACCGCCTCTCCTCTTTATTTAATCTTTGCAGACCTGCCTTTGCCTGGATCGATTCCTATCTCTCTACCGTCTCCATATTGTTGCCTCTAATGGTTTCTCCTCCAGTCCCCGCACTGTCACGTCTGGCGTCCCCCAGGGCTCTGTCCTGGTCTCCTCTTTAATATCTACATGCTCCCCCTTGGTGACATCATCCGCAGATATGGGGTCAACTTCCATATGTATGGGGATGACACACAACTCTTTCTGCCTCAATCCTCAACTCCAGGTCCCACTGCTGTCCTGACAGACTGCCTGTCGGACATCAAGTCCTGGATGAGGGCAAATTTCCTAAAGTTGAACGTGAACAAGACTGAGGACCTCCTGATTGTCTCTCGCCAACGCCTCTGCACCTCAGGCTCTGGCAGCATCAACCTCCATGGTTGCACACTTCAACTCACCAGCCAGTCAGGAACCTGGGTGTCCTCTTCAACCCTCAATTGTCTTTTCTCCCCCACATCCAAGGCATGACCCGCTCTGCCTTCCCTCACCTCCGTAACATCGCCCGACTCCACCACTACCTCACCCCTCAGGCGCTGAAACTCTTGTTCATGCCTTCATCACCTCCAGGCTCGACTACGCAAACTCCCTGCGTGTCGGCCTTCCCAACTCCTCCCTCCAATAATCCAGAACTCTGCAGCCCGTTTCCTCTCCCGCACCAAACTCCGTGACCCCATCTCCCCCATTCTCGCCTGACTCCATTGGCTCCCTATCCTTCAGAGGATACCGTTCAAGATCCTGGTTCCACACCTACAAAACCCTCCTTGACCTCGCCCCACCCTACTTCTGCGACCTCCTAACCCCCTACCAACCCGCCTGCTCCCTCCGCTCAGCCGGCTCTGGC